>NC_082713.1:71629031-71930489 GCF_030144855.1 Hypanus sabinus | reverse complement strand
TCCATCAAAACCCACTAGCTACAGGCCAGTAGCACTAACATCAAATATATGTAAGGTAATGGAAAGGATGAAAACAGAAAGGTTATTGTATGATCTTGAGAAGAGAGGAATGCTGGCAAGTTATCAGAGTGGTTTTAGGAAGGGAAGGAATTCCATGGACTCAGTGATAAGGTTAGAGACTGAAATATGAAAGGCCCAGGCAAATAAAGAGTCAGTAGTTGCAGTGTTTTTAGACATTGAAAAAGCCTATGATATGATGTGGAAGGAAGGATTATTAATTAAACTGCACAAGATGGGGGTTGGGGGGAGAGTTTTTAATTGGATTAAAGATTTTTTGTTTGGAAGAAAAATTCAAGTTCGGATTGGATCAGAATTATCAAATCAGTACATAGTGGGAAATGGCACACCTCAGGGTAGTGTGATTAGCCCGTTACTTTTCATCATTATGATCAATGATGTCTTCACAAAGGTACCAGTGGATATAGGTAGGTCTCTGTTTGCAGATGATGGGGCCTTGTGGAAAAGAGGCAGGAACATGGAGCTTATAATCAGGAAACTACAAGGAGCAATTGATGAAGTGATAGAGTGGGGTTATGATTGATGATGTAGATTTTCAGTAGAAAAAACTCAAAATGTATTTTTCACTAGGAAAAGAATTGAGGTAGGGAAGAAGTTAAGGATGTATGGGATTGAATTAGAAAGGGTTGGATCATTTAAATTTCTGGGAGTTATATTTGATTCGCGATTAACATGGGCAGACCATATCAGGAAAGTTGAGGAGAAATGTAAAAAAGTAATAAACGTGATGAGATGTTTGACTGGTAGGGAATGGGGAGCAAGTTGTTCAGCATTAAAGAGAATGTATGTGGCTTTAGTAAGATCTGTGTTAGATTATGGAAGTGTAGCATATGGATCAGCAGCTAGGTCCCTTATAAGGAAATTGAATGTGATTCAGGCTTTGAGAGTGTGCAGTGGGGCTTTTAAAACATCACCAGTATCAGCCCTGCAGGTAGAAATGGGAATAATACCTTTGGAATTAAGAAGGATGCAATTGATAGCAAACTACTGGGTTAATTTGCAGGGACACAATGATTCTCACCCTGCTGAAGGAGTGTTGCAGGAGTCCTGGGAAAATGGGAAGTTTCAGAGGGAAAACTTTAGTCGGGTAGGGAATGATATTGCTAGATCATGTGGAGTGTTTGATCTAAGGATAAGTCCTTCAGTAGTTTATCCGGTTGTAGCTCCATGGAAGCTGGTATGGCCTGACGTAGACTGGCATTTGTTAGAGGTAAAAAGGAAAGGAAAATATAAAACTGATTTGGTAAGTGCATTTAACTGTCATGTGATGGAAAAGTATAGTGATTATACTCAGGTATATACAGATGGTGCTAAGGAACCTGAGACAGGAGTGACAGGGTTTGGGGTGGCTATACCAGCAAAAGTAATTGCAATCAGCAGAAGAACATCTGATAAGTTAGCGGTGTATACAGTGGAGATGATGGCAGTGTTGGTTGCGTTGCGTTGGGTGGAGAAAGGTAGACTAGTCAAAGCGTTGATATGCTCAGATTCATCTTCAGTACTAGCAGGTTTAAGGTCTTCACACTCAAACAGCCGGCAAGATGTACTTCATGGAGTCCTTCAGTCAGTCACAAGATATGCAAATCAGGGAGGTCAGGTTAAACTTCTATGGGTTCCAGCTCATGTCGGGGTGAAGAGGAATGAAAGGGTGGATGAGTTGGCAAAGAGGGCATTAAAGAAAGAAAATATAGAAATGCACATTAGTATCAGTAAAGCAGAGGTTAAGTGTGTAATTTGGGAAAAAAATCAACCAAATGTGGCAAGAAAGCTGGGACAAGGAGGGGAAAGGGAGGCATTTATATCAAATACAAAAATGTGTTGCAGGTGTTAGGGTAGGCAGTAGATACAAAAGAGAGGAAATTGTGTGGTCTAGGTTAAGGTTGGGACACTGTGCACTAAACCAAACATTGAAATTAATAGGGAAACACCAGACAGGACTGTGTGAGGAATGTCAGGAAGAGGAGTCAATAGAACATGTAGTTCTGAGTTGCAGGAAGTATGGGATACAGAGAGAGATGATGAGAATTAATCTAAGGGAATTGGGGGTGCAGGAATTCACATTAAAAGGGTTGCTGGGCATGGATGAAAGAACACAGATTAAGGTATTTTTAGCTTTCTTAAGGAGTACAGGGTTTTTTATAGGATATGATGGATAAACAGAAATAGGGTACTAGGATGGGGAGGATAAAGTGTAGGTTAGGGTATATGTGTGTGTGCAATTGGGTGAAGGAATTTAGAATGTGAGTCTATCGCACACTCCGGAGCAGAAGGTGGTGGTAATGCACCATTAAGCTGGGTGCCAACGGCTGTAAAACAAGAGAGAGAGAGAGAGAGAGAGAGAGAGAGAGAGAGAGAGAGAGAGAGAGAGAGAGAAGGTGCCAGTTCGTTGGTCAATTTGTGTACGAGTAACCTCGTTCCATGGTTCTAAGGACTATCAGTTCTAAGTGTATCATCATTTCTGAATTCTCTACTAAAACCAAGACTCCGGGTAAAGACTCCTTTGGCACCAACTCCGCACTCGCTACGACCGTAACGCCTCCCGACTTGCCCTCCGTGCCTGTGTTCAGCACTTGGGTTCATTTCCACCGTCACGTCCCTGCAGCAGAACGAACTGGCCACGATGAACCCAGTGGACACGGATCCTGTACAACAGGCCCTGGCCAGCCAGGGCTACCTACTGGGTGCCCACAACCAACTACTTCGGGAGATCACGGAAAACGTTCGGTCACTAACCACGAATGTGCAGAAGGTCAGTGAACGAGTGGACTGGGTCTCCACGTCTGTTTCTCCGTCCCCTCCAAGAACCCCGACTACCCAAACCGCACCGCTCGGGATGGCTTCGTCCACGGAATCAGCAACCCTATCCCCTCGAGAGCCGTATGTGCCCGAGCCTGAACCCTACGCCGGGGACCCAGGTAGGTGCCGGGCCTTCCTGTTACAATGCTCCCTGGTCTTTGAGCTCAAGTCAAGTCACTTTTATTGTCATTTTGGCCATAACTGTTGGTACAGTACATAGTAAAAACGAGACAAAGTTTTTCAGGACCACGGTTTACATGACAGTACAAAAACTAGACTGAATTACATTAAAAAAAAAACCCAGAGAAAGCTACACGAGACTCCAGACCTACACAGGACTACATAAAGTGCACAAAAACAGTGCAGGCATTACAATAAGTAATAAACAAGACAACAGGGCAAGGTTTCAGTCCAGGCTCAGGGTATTGAGGAGTCTGATAGCTTGGGGGAAGGAACTGTTACATAGTCTGGCCATGAGAGCCCGAATGCTTCGGAGACTTTTCCCAGACAGCAGGAGGTAGAAGAGATTGTATGAGGGGTCCATGGGGTCGTTCATAATGCTGTTTCCTTTGCGGATGCAGTGTGTAGTGTAAATGTCCATGATGGCGGGAAGAGAGACCCCGATGATCTTCTCAGCTGACCTCACTATCCGCTGCAGGGACTTGCGATCTGAGATGGTACAATTTCCAAACCAGGCAGTGATGCAGCTGCTCAGGATGCTCTCAATACAACCCCTGTAGAATGTGATGAGGATGGGGTTTGGGAAATGGACTTTCCTCAGCCTTTGCAGAAAGCAGAGACGCTGCTGGGCTTTCTTTTCTATGGAGCTGGTGTTGAGGGACCAGGTGAGATTCTCCATCAGGTGAACTCCAAGAAATTTGGTGCCCTTTACGATCTCTACCGAGGAGCCGTCAATGTCCAGTGGGGAGTGGTCGCTCTGTGCCCTCCCGAAGTCAACAACCATCTCTTTTGTTTTGTTCACATTCAGAGACAGGTTGTTGACTCTGCACCAGTCCATTAGCCACTGTACCCGCTCTCTGTAAGCTGACTCGTCGTTCTTGCTGATGAGACCCACCATGGTCGTATCATCGGCGAACTTGATGATATGGTTCGAGCTGTGTGTTGCAGCACAGTCGTGGGTCAGCAGAATGAACAGCAGTGGACTGAGCACACAGCCCTGGGGGGCCCCTGTGCTCAGTGTGATGGTGTTGGAGATGCTGCTCCCGATCCGGACTGACTGAGGACTCCCAGTCAGGAAGTCTAGGATCCAGTTGTAGAGGGAGGTGTTCAGGCCCAGTAGGCCTGCTGCATCCACATACCTACACCTCCGATAAATCAAAGATTGCATACATCATGGGGCTGCTACGAGGGGATGCCTTGACCTGGGCAACCTTCGATATGGGAAAACTGACTAGAGGTTTGTTCCTCCTACTCCTCCTTTGTTGCTGAAATAAAGGAAGTCTTTGAGCAATCCACTCACGGTAAGGACGCCGTGAAATGGTTGCTTACTCTTCATCGGACTTCGCGAAGTGTGGCCAGGTATTCCATTGAGTTCCGGACCTTGGCCGCAGACACTGGGTGGTTTGACAAGGCCCTACGCGAGGTGTTCCGACAGGGCCTCTCGGATCAGATAAAGGATGAGTTGGCCGCGAGGGACAACACGGACTGTCTGGACTCTCAGATCTCACTAGCCATCTGATTAGATTATCGACTTCGAGAACGTCTGAGAGAGAAGACCGGGTACCCCACTCCTCGGGCCACCCTACGGTCCACCTTACCTTCTCCAACCTCTCTCCCCCTTCTGTTCCTCGCAGAGCTCCCGCTCCTACTGTTCTGGTGGGTCTGACAACACTCCCTTCAGCCCCCCAGACTCGGATGCAGATCCCGGCTACCGTGAATTACCAACAACAGCTCCTGTCCCTATCTGCTTTGGTGGATTCCGGTGCTGAGGGCAATCTGCTGGACGAGGTCATAGCCACCCAGGCCGGAATAACTTGCGAGCTGCTAACTACCCCCCAGAGGCCTGGGCCCTGGACGGAAAACTGCTGGCTCGGGTAACCCACTGTACGCCTCCCCTGACCTTGATCCTGTCCGGCAACCATTGGGAGGAGGTACGTTTCAGTCTCATTCGTTCACCTCAAGCCCCGGTAGTTCTAGGGTACTTATGGCTGACCCAACACAATCCCCACATTGACTGGTCTACAGGGAGGATAGCCAAATGGAGCCTGCTTGCCATGTCAACTGTCTGCGGACAGCCCCATCTCCCAAGGAAGCAACCGCGACCCCGCCTGTCCTGGAACCCCTCGACTTATCCCGAGTCCCCACAGAATACCATGACCTGGGACCAGTATTCAGAAAACAACGGGCCCTTTCCCTGCCTCCGCACCGCCCGTATGATTGTGCCATCGACATTCTTCCCGGGACCTCGTTACCCACCAGTCGCCTTTTTAACCTATCCCGACCGGAGAGAGGGGCCATGGAGAAGTGAGTCAGTGAGTCCCTCGCGGCAGGCATTATCAGACCTTCACCTTCCCTGGTAGGTGCCAGGTTCTTCTTTGTAGAAAAGAAGGATGGGACGCTTCACCCTTGTATCGACTACCGAGGCCTAAATAACAGAACAGTTAAGAAAAAGTACCCTCTACCCCTCATTAGTTCGGCATTTGAACCCCTGCATGGTGCCACCATTTTCTCAAAGCTGGACCTTCCATTTAGCCTTCCATTTAGTCAGGATGAGGGAGAGGGACGAATAGAAGACGGCCTTCAATACACCTCTGGGCCACTTTGAATATTTAGTCATGCCGTTTGACCTCACCAATGCTCCCGCCATTTTCCAAACCCTGATCAATGACATATTGAGGGACTTTAAAAATCAGTTCATATTTGTTTACCTTGACGATATCCTAATTTTTTTTGCAGCCCACAAGAACACGTACACCCTGTCCGTCAAGTCCTCCAGAGACTGCAGGAAAACCAGTTATTCGCAAAGGCAGAAAAATGCAAGTTCCATGTCCCTTTGGTCACCTTCCTTGGCTACATCATTGAAAGTGGGCAGGTAAAAGCAGAGTGGAAGAATTTAAAAACTGTCTCTGATAACATAAAGACGTACTTAAATGAAAAAGAGGCTACGACCCTTTCCATGTCTGCTAGGTTAGCAGATGAGTATGCCTTAACCCATAAAGTTAAGCTTGTCCTGAGTAAGAACTACCAAAGGAGTAACAGAGATAGCAAGGACAACCCTCAGGTAAAACCGGAAAGTAAGTCAGGAACCGGTGACAGAAGTAAGGAGGAAGGAAAACAGTCAAAAGGAAATTTTTCCAGTTTCACGTGTCACTTTTGTAAGAAGCCTCGTCATATGGTGGCTAATTGTTTTGCTCTGAAAAGGGAAAAAGAGAAAGAAAAGGAGACAATTCAAGTGCTTGTGTTCAGTCAGTTGAGGCACTGCTAAGGAAGGAAGGGTCTGACCGAGTGCAAGAGGGAATTAAGCGGTTCATCTCAAATGGGTTTGTGTCTGTAAAGGAGGGGTCAACCCCAGTTCCAGTGAAAATCTGGAGAGATACTGGGGTTTTTCAGTCACTAATATTGGATAGTGTTTTGGAATTCGGTGATGAGATGAAAACTGATGAAGTGAATATTAGCAAATGTATTGGAAAGGGGACTGAGGCTGTGCCTTTGCATAAGGTAATTTTGAAATGCGAATTGGTATCACGGCTTGTTAAGATAAGGGTACGATCTGAATTGCCGATAGACAACGTTGATGTCTTGCTTGATAATGACCTTGCAGGTGGGGATGTTTATCCAACATGCAGCTAACGAGCAAGCCTATTGCTGACGACCCACACATGGATACTGATACATGCGCAGTGACCCGAAGCATGTCTAAGAAGTCTGCTGATGCAGGTAGTTCGGAGCAGGAGGATTCTGAGGCCCATGATAGCAAAAACAGGGGGTTAAATCGTGATGACTTGTCAGAGACTTGGATATTATGGAAAAAATTTTAGCTCTGAATCCTTGCCCGAAGGGTTTAGTAGCCATCATTTATAATATGATCATGAAAATACAGCCAGAAGTATCAGAAAAAATTAAGAAGGAATGGGAAAAAGAACTTCACTGTCTTATACCCACAGAGTAGTGGGAGAAAATTTTACAATTAGTCAATTCTTCTAAACATGCCCTAATACAATTTAAGGTTGTACATAGGGCTCACATTTCCAAGGATGAACTTGCTCTATTTTATTCTTATGTTAATCCAACCTGTGACAGAAGTCATTCTGAAGTCATTTCATTGATCCACATGTTTTGGTCTTGCCCCTGTTTGCAAAATTATTGGAAAGATATTTTTGGTATTATTTCAACAGTTCTGAATATCAAATTGCAACCGTGTCCTATTACTGCAACTTTCGGTTTACCAATGGTGGATAATAGTTGCTTATCCCCCTCAGCCTGGCGGATGATTGCATTTGTTACATTAATGGCTAGAAGATCTATCCTATTGAACTGGAAAGAAATTAATCCTCCAACTATATTTCAGTGATTTTCTCAAACTATTTCTTGTTTGAGTTTAGAAAAAATTAGAAGTGTTGTCTTTGACCCTTCAGTTAAATTTGAAGAAACTTGGAGACCATTTATTCAACATTTTCATATGAGCTAAACTGATTTTTCCTAAACCTTACTTTTATTATCCTTAATTATTTGGATGGAGGTGCGGAGTTACTGACGCTGCTGTGTATTTTTGATATAATGCAATGGCCCATGTTGGTTAGGTTTTTTCTTCCTTTTTTGGGGGGGGGGGTTCTTATTTTCTCCATTTTTATAAGCACTATGAGTTTGGGTGGTTATTGTACATGGATTATTATCTATTTGTATTTATACCTTAACCTATTAATTATGTACTCTCAAGCTCTTTGTATTCATGTTTCATTTATGTTTGTTTAAAATCAATAAAAAGATTTAATAAGAAAGATTTGTCAGAGACTTTTCTACCCTCCAGGTGTCAGCAGGACTTGGGTAGTAAGGTGGATGAGAGATGTTTGTCGTTGTCCAGGAATGAATTAATAGTAAAACAAAACTGAAATCCTGAGATTGCTGCATTAAAGGAGACCTCTCTGTCTGAGGATGAGGTTCAGAGGGAGTCAGTAGGATATTATCTTCAGGATGGGGGTATTAATGAAGAAGTGGAGGTCACTTACAGTGCCGGCATGTGAGGATTGGGCTATTGAGCATCAAATGGTGGTTCCAAAAGCTCACAGGGCTGAGATTTTAAACATGGCTCATAATATGCCTTTAGGTGGACATCCTGGAGTGAGGAAGACAGTGCACAGGATTAGGAAGGAATTCTACTGACCTAATTTAAGAAAGGATGTTGTGAATTTTTGCAGGGCTTGTCACACTTGCCAAATTGTGGGGAAAGCTAATTAGGCCATTCCAGTGGCACCACTTAGGCTGATGCCTGCTTTTGGTGAACCCTGAGTCATGGTGAATTGTGTTGGCCCATTGCCAAAGACTGCAACTGGCTATCAGTATTTGTTAACAATTATGTATGCTATGTCTAGGTTTCCTGAAGCAGTTTCTCTCAGAAATATCAAGGCTAAGACTGTGGTAGAAGCTCTCAGCAAGTTTTTCACACTGGTTGATCTGCCCAGAGAAATTCAATCTGACTTTATTTCGAGAACATTCCTGAAGATAGTTGGTGAGTTGGGAGCTAAGCACATTGTGTTGTCTGCATATCACCCAGAGTCCCAGGGAGCCTTACAGTGGTTCCATTCCACTCTCCAGACCATGATTAAAATACACTGTGTGTAAATTGGAAAGGAGTGGGATGAAGGTATGTATTTACTTAAGTTTGCTGTTAGAGACTCAATTCATGAATCATTAGGGTTTATCCCGTTTGGATTTGTTTTTGGTCACAGGGCCAGAGGATCCTTAACTTCACCCAGAGCAGTGGTCTAATCAGGAAGTGTGTGTCAGCATGCTCAATTGTGTTTTGGAATTTAGAGATAGACTTAATAAGGTTTGTGACCTTGCAAAGCAGAATTTACAGCCCTCTCAGAGAAAGATGAAGGTCTGGTGTGACAGAAAAGCTAGGGAGCAGAGGTACCATGTTGGAGATAAAGTCCTGGTACTGTTCTCCCTTCTCACCAACCCCCTTCAATTGAAAATTAGTGGACCATACCAGATAATTAAGAAAATTGGCTCTTTGAATTATGTTGTGAGGACTCACGATCGGAGGAAGGCTACTCAAGTGGTACATGTAAACATGATACAGCCTTATCATCACTCCGAGACAGCACCTGTGAGTACTGCTATGAAAACAAGTGAGGTCGTGGAGGCTGGTAACGAGGTACCAGATAATTTTAACAAGCTCAGTATAGTCTCAACCATGCTCAAAAATTCGGTTGTTGTGGAAAGCATTGACAGTAAAATCCATCATTTGGAGCCTGACCAGTGAAGTCAATTGAAGGGGCTAATTAGCAAGTATGAGGATTTATTTCCTGACGTTCCCAAACAGTGCACAGCTGCTGTGCATGATGTAATTGTAGATAAAGTTGATCCAATGAAGCAGCATCCTTACAGAATGAACCTAGACAAAAGTAAAATGGCTGAACAAGAATTTGGATACATGCTGACAAATGGCATTGTTAGGCCACCTACCTCAGACTGGGCATCGCCCTGTGTCATTGTGCCTAAGCTGGATGGAAGCATGAGGTTCTGTACTGATTACAGGAAAGTTAATGTAGTAACCAAGATAGATGCTTATCCTATCCCAAGAGTGGATGACTATATTGTTAAAGCGGGGAAGGCTAAATACCTTACAAAGACTGACCTATTAAATAGATACTGGAGTGTTCCCTTGACAGAAAGGGTTAAAGAAATCTCTGCATTTGTGACACTTTCTGGACTGTATGAGTACAATGTTTTACCCTTTGGGATGAAAATTGCTCCAGGTGCATTCCAAAGGATGATAGATTCAGTGATTCGAGGTTTAGAAAATACAGGGGCTTATATTGATGATTGTGTTGCATGGAATGACACATGGGAAGAGCATACCTCGGTGGTGGAGAAACTACTTGACAGGCTTTCCAAGGCCAATCTTACTGTAAACCTCGCTAAAAGTGAATTTGGTTACACCACCATTACTTATCTTGGCTATATAGTAGGCCAGGGCCAACTGGCTCCTGTGTAGGCCAAGATTCAGGCTATCACAGCCATTCCAACGGGCAAGAAAGTGTTAAGGAGGTTTTTAGGAATGTTTGGGTATTACCGTAAGTTTTGTAAAAACTTTGCGGGCATTGCTCTCCCTCTAACGAAACTACTAGGGAAGAGTGAAAGATTTGTATGGAGTGACCTGTGCCAGGAGGCATTTAAACACCTGAAAACCATTTTGTGTTACCAACCTGTGCTCAAAGCACTTGATTTTTTTTATATAGCGGTAGACGCTAGTGATGAAGCTGCCGGGGCAGTATTGTTGCAAAATGATGATGATGAAATTGAACATCTAGTAGCTTATTTCTCAAAGAAATTTAATGCGCAGTAGAAAAATTATTCCACTGTTGAAAAGGAGCTGCTGTTGCTCATTTTAGCATTGCAACATTTTGATGTGTACATATGTCCTGCGCAGAAACCACTGTGGTTTACACGGACCATAATCCATTCGTGTTTCTGAGTAAAATGAAGCATAAGAATAGAAGGTCACTAAACTGGAGTCTGACCTTGCAGGAATATGACATGGAAATAAGACATGTGAAAGGTACTGACAACATTATAGCAGATTTTTTGTCCAGATGTTAAGTTCAAGTTTGTATAAGTTTTATGCTTTGTTACCTGATAATTACACATGTATTGTTTCAAGCTGTATAATCAATAGTTAGACAAACTTTTGCTCCTTGATTAAAATTTTTCCTAAAAGGCGGGAGGTGTAACGAGATCGTATGGTTTATTCAATATGGACTGTTCCTTTTAAAAAAAAAGAGAGGAAGTGTGTCTGCTGATTCAGAGAGAGAGAGAGAGAGAGAGAGAGAGAGAGAAAGAGAGAGAGAGAGCGAGCGAGAGCACCTAACAGCCCGTGAGTTGCCATGGTTACGGCAGGGCAGAGCTATATGATGGACAGCTGGTGTTCAGCATGTTTGGAATATATACAAGGTCAACTGGCTTTTTAGACAACACACAGGAGACATGGAAGAAATAGACACTGGATGAGCTTTGTGTGCCTACAAAAGGGTGGGTTTTGCTTGCAGTGTAGAAATGGGGTGACCGGTGGAAGGCTATCATTGTGTTTAACCCTTGCTTGGGTTGATAGCTTCACCGCGTGAAGACTGTCCCTTTTGTGGGGTCACAGTTGGTGACCTCAACAGGACTTCGGAGGACAATGTGGAAGAATCAACAGCATCGGCTTACTTGGAAAAGAAATCACCTCCCCCTCTCTCTCTCTGCCTCCCTCTCCCTCAACTCAACTCAACTCAACTCAACCCATGACTTCATTCCTATACCATCATAAGACTGTATCATTTACCACCTGAGCTTGAAGAAGTTTGGGGTTTTATATTTACACACTTATATATGCATAAACTTTGCTAACCTGTTTGATTTATCTGGTTTTATTACTATATTATGTAGTTAATAATAAATAGTATTTTGTTTATAGCAAGACCGGACTCCAGGTTTTGTTCCATTTCTGCTGGTCCTTTTAACCCGTTATGGGGTACGTAACAATATATAAAAAAAAACACAACGTTGGGAGCATTTAGTAGGTAGTGGGAGCTTATCCCCACTACCACCCCTGGCTATGGCAACCTTAAAGAACTTATTTCCACTACTTTCCCTGCAACTTATTCTCTCACACATCTGTATTAATGCTCCTTGATTCAAAGCAGCCAATTATCTTACCAACTGGAATGCTTTTGGGATGTGGAAAGAAACTGGATCACCCGGGGAAAGCTCACACAGTCACAAAGGGAACATGCAAGTGCCATCCAGACAGTGCTGGAGGTCAGGATTTAATAAGGGTTGCTGGAGATGAGAGGCAACAGCAATACAGGTGGCCACTGATCTCCTTACATTTACAATTCAGAGCCATTACGTTGATGGTTTTCAACTTTTAATTGTGTACAACTCCAATAGATTGTGAGTAGTCCTGGTATGGATAGATTTGTCAGATTCAGTTCTCGTAATGATGATTATAATAAAAAATGTCAGCTGCATGTTTGATTCTACTTCATACCAAAAATATCCATGAATAGAGTATATAAAGACAATATATCTATCCATTTAAAGAGTACATCCAGTTTCAGCAGAATAGTTTATTCAGATCATAACATATAAAATAATAATAAATTAATAAATAATAATAAATTGTGTTCAAGAACCAAGAGGTTATGTTATAGCTATATAGGATCCTGGTTAGACCCCACTTGCTTAGTTCTGGTCGTCTCACTACAGGAAGGATGTGGAAAGCATAGAAAGGGTGCAGAGGAGATTTACAAGGATGTTGCTTGGATTGGGGATCATGCCTTATTGGAATAGGTTGAGTGAACTCAGCCTTTTCTCCTTGGAGTGGCAAAGGATGAGAGGTGACCTGATAGAGTTGTATAAGATGATGAGAGGCATTGATCCTGTGGATAGACAGAGGCTTTTTCCCAGGGCTGAAAAGGCTAGCATGAGAGGGTACAGTTTTAAGGTGCTTGGAAGTAGGTACAGAGGAGATGTCAGGGGTAAGTTTTTTACGCAGCGAGTGGTGCGTGTGTGGAATGGGCTGCCGGCGATGGTGGTGGATGTGGATACAATAGGGTCTTTTAAGAGACTCCTAGATAGATACATGGAGCTTAAAAAAATAGAGGGCTGTGCGTCCTAGTTAATTTCTAATGTAAGTACATGTTCAGCACCGCATTGGGGGCTAAAGGGCATGTAATGTGCTGTATGGTTTCTATATTTAGACCATGTCCAGGAACAATTAGAATATTTTTACCTCTGAGAGTCTGAACACTTTTCTCTGTAGGAATTGCTGGTACAGTGTCTATAGTAAGTACAGTCCACCCTCCTTATCTGCGGGGGATTGTTTCTGGGACCCCCTGCAGATACCAAAAAACACAGATGCTCAAGTCCCCTATTTAACCTGTCTCGGTGCGGTTGTCCTTAGGACCCAGCGGAACCCCGGACCTTATTTAACCTCTCAGTGCGGTGGACATTAGTACCCAGTGCAGCTCTGAATCCGCAGTGTTTCTGTTCACGAAAATAATAACGATCACGATTGAAAATGAAGTGGAAGTAATAAAGCGATCGGAAAGAGGTGAAATGCCATCGGTCACTGGAAAAGCATTAGGCTACATTCGGTCAACGACTGGAACAGTTTTAATGGAGCATGTGAAAGGCCCTGCCCCAATGAAAGCTACAATTATTACTAAGCATCACAGTGGTTTAATTATTGAAATACATACATTTCTTAAGTGTTTTACATCTGTAGAAAGGTAAAATATATACTATATACTAAGACAAACGTTTGACTAACTGATACTAAATAATACCGGATGTACCTGTTCTGACTTCAAATCTGACTTAAACACAGACTCAGGAACAGAACTGGTTCATAACCCCTGGACTTCCTGCACTTTTAAATCATCTTTAGATTATTTATAATACCTAATACAATGTAAATGCGATGTAAATAGTTGTTATACTGTATTGTTTAGGGAATAATGACAGAAAAATAGTCTGCACATGTTCAAATAACGAGTGCTGGAGAGTGAACTTCCGGGTTTTCCCGATCTGTGGTTGGTTGAATCCGAGGATGTGGAACCCGTGGGTAAAGAGGGCCGACTGTATTCATCACCCCTTGGAAGTTTTCATGTTTTATTGTTTTACAACAGTGAATCACAATGGATTTAATTTGGCTTTTTTAATACAACAGAAAAGACTCTTCCATCTCAAAGTGAAAAAAGATCTCAGCAAAGTGATCTGATTAATTACAAATAAAAAACACAAAATAATTGATTGCATAAGTATTCACCCCTTTTAATGTGACACACAAAATCATCACTGGTGCTGCCAATTGCTTTTAGAAATCTCATAATTAGTTAAATATAGATCACAGTATGCAGTCAAGGTGTTTTAATTGGTTGTAGTAAAAATACACCTATACCTGGAAGGTTCAACTGCTGGGATGAGTCAGTATTCTGGCAAAAACCACAACACAAATTCAAAAGAACACTCTGAGCAACTCCATGAAAAGGCTATTGAGAAGCACAAGTCAGGAGATGGATACAGGAAAATTTCCAATCACTGAATATCCCCTGGAGTACAATTAAGTCAATCATCAAGTAATGGAAAGAAAGTGGCACAGTTGTAAATCAGCCAGAGCAGGCTGTCCTCAAAAACCAGAGTGACTGTGTAAGAACGGGACTTCTGAGGGAGGCCATTAAGACAACTGTGGAGGAGTTACAAGCTTCAGTGGCTGAGATTGGAGACTGTGCATACAACAACTGTTGCCCGAGTGCTTCACCAGTCACAACATTATGGGGGAGTGACAAAGAGAAAGCCACTGTTGAGAAAAACTCCCATGAAATCACTGCTAGAGTTTGTCAGAAGGCATTTGTGAGACTCTGAAGTCAGCTGGAAGAAGGTTCTGTGGTCTGATGAAACCAAAATTGAACTTTTTGGCTATCAGACTAAATGCTATGTTTGACATAAGCCAAACACCACAAATCATCAATAACACACCTTCCCTACCATGAAGCATGGTGGCAGCTGCATCATGCTCTAGGAATGCTTCACTGCAACAGTCCCTGGAAGGCTTGTGAAGGTAGAGGGCAAAATAAATGCAGCAAAATATAGGGAAATCTTGGAGGAAGATCTGATGCAGTTTGCAAGAGAAAAGTAACTTGGGAGATTTGTTTTCCAGCAAGATATGACCCCAAACTTAAAGCCAAAGCAGTCACAAGTTTGTCACCTTGTCAAAAACCTTCTGAATGTCTAAGTACACAACATCCACCAATTCTCCTTCATCTATTCTGCTTGTTATTTCTTTGAGGAATTCCAATAGATATGTCAGACAAGACTTCCCCTTAAGGAAGCCATGCTGACCTCAGTCTATTTTATCATGTGCCTCCAAGTGTTGCAAAAACATATCTTTAACAATTGGGTCCAACATCTTCCCAGCCACTGAGGTCACATGAATACGCTTCTCTTCTGCCTCTGGCCCTCCTTGAAGAGTGGAGTTACATTTGAAATACTCCAGTTCTCTATAACCATTCCAGAATCGATTGATACTTGAAAGATAATTACTAATGAGTCCACAATCTCCTAGGACATCTCTTTCAGAACCCCAGTGTGTACACCATCTGGTGCACATGATTTACCCACCTTTCAACCTTTCAGTTTCAAGACCTTTCTCTCTAGTAATGGTGACTTCATACACATTTCCCCACCCCTGACACTCTCGAATTTCTGGCATTCTGCTAGTTTCTTACACCTGACGATGCAAAATTCTTATTGAATTTGTCCACCATTTCCTTCTCCCCCATTACTATCGCTCCAGCATCATTTACCATTGAAGATCAAACTCTACAAGCTGGATAAATCAGGCTGGATTTCAATAATGGTTACATATCAACAGTTTGCTCTAAAGCAAAATTTCATGCTACTTTATATGGCAATGACCGAGGAAGGAAATCATGTTGAGCGGAGATTCCGTCAACACTGTGGTGGACTTGCCAAGTCAAGCCATGTCATTAGGTTGCTGCATCATCATAGTTGGGGCTGAATGCTCTTTACAAAACCAGCCAAGCAGTTTCTGGAGGACACTAAGAGTATGTTCAACTTTAAAAGAAAATAAAATGTCAACCCTAGTAGTTTAAAATAAATGCAGATATTGTAATTAGTATATGGATAGAAACAACATTTTAGGTAGCCGTCCTTTCTTGGGAATATATCATCAGACGGAAACAACTTTTTAACATTTTTCATCTTTACTGTCAAAGCCTGTCTCCACCCTGTCTTCTGGTCCCAAAATGAAAGAGACCTCTCTCCTCCACAGAGTCTCCTATTATTTAGTGGCTTAGGTGATTTGAAAACCCTCCAAATATCCAAGATCACTGGAAGAGGAGGCCACCCTATGACACAAGACAGAAGTCTCATTTCCCAATGATCAATGAAGGAACTGTTGGACCATTAAGTATCCTTTTAGAGAATGAACAGTCAGGCAACATGCCTGTTTTCCGATCGGTAAAGGCAGTCACAGCCCCGATGGTTTGAATGAACTTCTGCCTTGAATAGCTTTAACAATTATAGTCAGTCAAACCCATTCGTAGTATGTATGTCATGAATTATTTTCTATTGAATTTTGTGCAGTGGAATGGTGTGCAGTGATTATAATCATACACATACAATCACAAACTGCAAGCTGAAAGGGTAGGATTCTGATAACTCCTGTGCACAGGAAAGCTGCAAGTCACCTGTTCTTTCCAGCAAGACACTTTCAAGTAAACCACAAGCATTTAATACAAAGTTGCCGCATAAAGATTTACTTTAAATGCTCTTTGTAATAAAGAGTAAATTTTGAATACAAATTACTTCGATAAATATTATGATGATTGCAGCTTGCTCATTTTTTTGTTTCCGTAGTTTGCATCGTGGATTTCCTTATTCAAGAAAATTAACCAAATGCCTACAAAGTTCCCAGGTGTCCTGGGGATCTGTTGCGAAAAGTGTGTATCAAATATAAGTAAACCAAACTCTGCAGGATCAGAATGGCTTTGGGGATAGAATGCAAAACAGAAGCTTAACGTAACAGGAAAAGGGCAATCATCAGAGTGTGGTCACAAAAACAAGCAGTCTGAAAGGAAATATGATCCAGTGAAAACTTGTTGCAAATAAACTATAGACTCTGGACAAGATGATAGTGCCTTTAATTTTCAAAGCTGAGGGGTTCAACTAAAGCCAGATAGCAGTGTAGCTTTATTAAAACACAGGAGTGTTGTTAATAAACACTATTTTCTTGCATTTCAATAACAATCAGAAAACATTAACCCATGTAACATTTTCATCTCTTGCGGGCTGACACACTGACAACTGATAAAGTTTCACATTTTGGGGCCTTTCAATTCAGCCAAGGAGCCTCTGAAACCTTGATACAAGAAAGAGATAAGCTGGAGAGAGAGGTAATTTCTCTAATGATTTTCAAGAAAGCAAGCTGTATCTTTACTAACTTCATCAAGTTCAGATGCAGAAGAATATAACTTTACCCTATTAAACTCAGAAGTCTATAAGTTGACTGACTTATCTGCCATGTTTCTGCTCAGAACAGATTCAAATTACTTTCTGAATAAGATTGGGAAGAATATTGAGAAACAAATGGAGAGAAAAATTATAGAAGGTAGAAGAACTTATTTTATATAAATATTTTATATTTATTTTATAAATAATGGGGGAACTTCAGACATCATAATATGGAAAATCATATTAAAGAAGATAATTCCCCAGGCTCTGACCAAGAACATCCTCTGACCTTGTGGGAAGCTGGGGAAACCTCATCTCACAAATCCATTAGGAGCTTTTTGAAGATGTAACCAAGAGGACTGATGCGGATATCAGTGGATGGCGTCACCATAGACTAAAGCAAAAGCCTTTGAAAAGGTCCTCTACGGATGATTAATTTAAAAGGTTAGGCCTCATGGGATCCAGGGACTGCTAGTTACTGTATATAGATAAGTGATTGGCTTATTTGACCTTTATTACAAGGGGAATTGAGTACAAGAGCAAGGATGTCCTTTTGCATTTGTACAGGGCCCTGATGAGATCACACCTGGAATATTGTGTACAGTTTTGGTCTCCAAGTTTAAGGGAGGACATTCTGGCAATTGAGGAAGTGCAGCGTAGATTCACTAGGTTGATTCCTGGGATGGCAGGGCTGTCTTACGCAGAGAGATTGGAGAGATTGGGCTTGTACACACTGGAATTGAGGAGATTGAGAGGGGATCTGATTGAAACGTTTAAGATAATTAAACAATTTGATAGGATTGAGGCAGGAAATATGTTCCAGATGTTGGGAGAGTCCAGTACCAGAGGGCATGGATTGAGAATAAGAGGTCAGTTATTTAAAACAGAGTTGAGGAAGAACTTCTTCTCCCAGAGAGTTGTGGAGGTGTGGAATGCACTGCCTCGGAAGACGGTGGAAGCCAATTCTCTGGATGCTTTCAAGAAAGAGCTAGATAGATATCTGATGGATAGGGGAATCAAGGGATATGGGGACAAGGCAGGGACTGGGTATTGATAGTGAATGATCAGCCATGATCTCAGAATGGCGGTGCAGACTCGAGGGGCCGAATGGTCTACTTCTGCACCTATTGTCTATTGTCTATTAATAGTTTGAAGTAGAGGGTAATGGAGGTTATTTTTCAAATTGGAGACTTTTGCTAGTGGTGTGCCACAGCGGTCAGCACTGGACCATTGTTGTTGGTCATTTATATAAGCTATTTGGATGTGAATAATGTAAGTGTAGTTTGTAAGCTTATGGATGATAATAAAATAGGAGATTTTGTAGACATTGAAGAAGGTTATCAAAAATTATGAGTGGACCTTGATCAGCTAGGCAAATAAACTAAGGAATGGAAAATAGCATTCAATCCAGATCAGTGTGAAGTGTTACGTTTCAGGAAGTCAAAGCAGGAAAGGACTTCACTGTGCACAACAGGGAGTGTAGTACAACAGAGTGACCTAGAATTACAAGTAAGTAGTTCCCTGAAAGTGGCATCACAGGCAGACAGGGTGGTAAAGAAGGCATTTGGCACTTTGGCCTTCTTCAGAGAAAGCAATAGGTAAAAGTTTTGGGATGTTATATTGTATTTGTGAGACTGCAACTTGAGGTATTGTGTACAGTTTTGGTTTCCTGTTATAGGTAAGGCAGTGAAATGGAAAGAGTGCAAAGAAGATTTCTGAGAATCTTGCACATGAGAAAAGGTTAGGCAGGATAGTAAGTTATTTCTCATGTGAACCATGTGGCACATAGATAGAATAAATACATATCAATGCTCTGCATGGTTTCCATGAAGGAAAGGCAATGAAAATAGGGAAAAGATTCAAAACGAACTGAGTGCACCTTCTTCAGCCAGGAAGTGACTGAGTATCTGGAATGAGCTGCCAGAGAAAGTGGTTGAAGTAAGTACAATAATGACATTTAAAAGTCATTTGGGCAGGAATGGTTAGAGAAATATGGGCTAAATGCAGGCAAATGGGACTAACTCAACTTGAGCAAGATGGGCTGAAATGACATATTTCCAGGAGCATTGTATCAGAGTAAGGAGCCATTCATTTAAAAGAGAGTTGAGGATTTTCTTTTTTTTCTGAATGATCTGTGATGCTTTAAAGTTTCAACTCCAGAGAGCTGTGGAGGTATATTTGTTCAATATATTCCAACCAGAGATTCGCAAGTACTTAAGCTACTTGATTGTAGGGGGATAGAGAAGGAAATTGGTGCTTAGGTCAAGATTAGATCAGCTACGATCTTATTGAATGGTGGAGCAGGCCTGAAGGGCAGTCCGATCTTCGCCAGCATCTAACTAGGGATGTGAAGTCTGTTGTCTTCTTGGAACATTTGGCAAGCTAGAAGGATAGGAAGGGTAAAGTCTGACCAGGATTTTAAGAAAAAGCATGAAAATTTTATATTAAATTGAAGTAAGTAGTTTTTATTTAAAGATATACAGGAAATTTGCCGAACTTGAGCAACCAAAAGTATCAAAAGATGATTAGATACGGCAGAATTTTTAGCCCTTTTGTTCCAACAGTAGCCCAGGATTCGACTACAGGAATAGACATATCCCTCTAAGCTGCTCCTATTCACAGACCTGTTCAAATGTCTTTCAAGTATTGCAATGGCACTCACCTCTACCACTTCCTCTGGCTGCTTGTGCATATGCCCACCACCATCTGTTTAATGACCTTGTCCTTTGACTCACTTGTACATTCTTCCCCACTCACCTTAAACCAATACTGTCAAGTTTTAGACTCCCCCACCCTGGGACCATCCACATTAATTATGTCCCTTATGATTTTGTAAACCTCTGTACGGTCATCCCTCAGACTCTTCTGTTCCAGGGAAAGAAGTCCCAGTCTATTGATATGAATGATTATCATTTAATGTTGATATTATTATGGTTATTATGATAAAATGGGTGACTGTCAAGAGAGTGAAGGGGAGATGGTGGAGAGCACCCCTGTGGCCATCCCTCTTCATTTTGAGTCCTAGAAAGAGAGCTGGAAAGGGCATGTAATAAGGTAATGTCTCAATTGCAATGGAGGACCAATATGCAAGGGGATTGGGAAAATCAAATTGGTGTCAGATTGCAAGAGAGGGAATTTGTTGAATGCCTACAAGATGGCTTTTTAAATAGCTTGTGCCTGCGCCTATTTGGGGAAAAACTATCTTAGATTGGGTGTTATGTAAGAATCCAGATTTTATTAGGGAGCTTAAGGTAAAAGAACCCTGAGGAGACAGTGATCACAATATGGTTGAGGTCGTACTGTAATTGGAGAGACAGTAGCACAAGTCAGATGTATCAGTATGACAATGGAATAAAGGGAATTGCAGAGGCATGAGGTAGGAGTTTGCCCTGGTGTACTGGAGGGGGATACTGACGGGGCTGACAGCAGAGTGAGGTGGCTGAAGTTTCTGGGAATAGTTCACAAGGGGGAGGACAGATATGTCTCAGAGAATAAGTTCTCAAATGGGAGGGGTGGGCAACGTGGCTGACAAGGGAAGTTATGGACTACATAAAAACCAAGGAAAGATGATATAAGGTGGCGAAAGTGAGCGGGAAGTATTAAGTTCAACTGCCATTTCTCTGTCCCCCATTTTAAAATCCAGCAAAAGGCAACTAAAAAAGCCAATAGAAGGGAAAAGACATAAGGCGATAAGACATAGGAGCAGAATTAGGCCATTTGGCCCATTGAGTTTGCTCCACCATTCAATCATGGCTGATCCTTTTTTCATCCTCATCCCTGCTCCCTGGCCTTATCCCCGTAACCTTTGATGCAGTGGACAATCAAGAACCTATCGAACTCTGCCTTAAATGCACCCAATGACCTGGCCCCCCCATCTGCCTGTAATAACAAATTCCACAAATTCACCACCCTCTGGCTAAAGAACTTTCTCCGCATCTCTGTTTTAAATGGACGCCCCTCTATCCTGAGGCCTCTACTTTCCTACCATGGGAAACATCCTTACCACATCTACTCTGTCTAGGCCTTTGAAAGGTTTCAATGAGATCCTCCCTCATCCTTCCAAAGTCCAACGAGTACAAACCCAGAGCTATCAAATGTTCCTCATATGATAACTCTTTCATTATTGGAATCATCCTTGTAAATCTCCTCTGAAACCTTTCCCATGCCAGCACATCTTTTCTTAGATGAGGAGCCCAAAACGGTTCACAGTACTCAAGGTGAGGCCTCACCACTGCCTTATAATTGCCACATCATTGCTCTTGTATTATAGACCTCTTGAAATGAATGCTAACATTGCATTTGCTTTTCTCACCACCAAATCTACCAGCAAGTTGACCTTCAGGGTGTTCTGCACAGGGACTCTCGTTCTTTTGCATCTCAGATTTTTAGATTTTCTCCCGTTTATAAATACTCTGCACATTTATTTCTACTGCCAAAGTGCATTTTCCAACACTCTATTTCATTTTCCACTTTCTTGCTCATTCTGCTAATCTAAGTCCTTTCTGCGGCCTTCCTTCTTCCTCAACACTATCTGCCCCTCCACTAATCTTTGTATCATCTGTAAACTTGTCAACAAAGTCATCTAAATCACTGATATACAGCATAAAAAGAATCAGTGCCAGCAATGACCCCTGCAGAACACCAGTAGGCACAGTGGATGTAAACATGCTACAGCAGATTAATAAAGGTCAATCCCGCTAATGTGGGACTGAAGTCACACACAGGTTAAAAACCTTAGGTTTCCTTTATCAGCACAGTGGCTATTTTACTGAGCTGGTAAGGCAGTAGTCGAGACTGATAATTTGGAGAAATTAATTAAACAGTTTCAAGACCTTTTGCATTGAAAACACCACATTGCTTGGATTGAATTCAAATTCCCAAATTGTTGGAATATTAATTAAATTACTCCAACTTGTTAGTCTAGACTTCTACATCAATGACTCTGTAAAATAGTCACTGCTGATGTGCTGTAACCTACTATTAAAAATAATGTTTTCTCTTTCACAAACAAGAGAAAATCTGTAGATGCTGGAAATCCAAGCTACACTCAAAAAATTCTGGAGGAACTCAGCAGGCTGGAAAAGAGCACAGTCAATGTTTCAGGCCAACCCTTCAGCAGGACTGGAGAAAAAAAAGATCAGGAGTAGTTTTTAAAGGTAGGGGATAGGAGAGAGAAACGCAGGGTGCTAGCTGAAACTGTGAGGGGAGGGATGAAGAAAAGAGCTGGGACGTTGATTGGTAAAATAGATACAGGGCTGGAGAAGGGGAGGTCTGATAGGAGGGAACAGAAGGCCATAGGAGAAAGACGTGGAGGAGCACCAGAGGGAGGTGATGGGTGGGCAAGGAGAGAGGGTAAGGGGGATGGGGAATGGTGAAGGAGTTACAGAGGAGGTGAATTACTGCAAGTTCAAGAAATCAATGTTCATGTTGGAGGCTACCCAGGTGTTTTTTCTCCAACCTGAGTGTGGCCTCATTGTGACCATAAAACCATAAGATGTATGAGCAGAACTAGGCCATCTGGCCCATCGAGTCTGCTTTACCATTCAATCATGGCTGATCCTTCTTTTCATCTCCTCCTCAACCCTAGTTCCCAGCCTTCTCTTCATAACTTTTGATGCCATGTCCAATCAAGAACCCATCAATCTCTGACTTAACTACAGCCAGTGACCTGGCCTCCACAGCAGCAAGTGGCAACAAATTCCACAAATTCACCACCCTTTGGCTAAAAAAATTTCCCCGCATCTCTGTTTTGAAAGGGCGCCCCTTTATCCTGAGGCTGTGCCCTCGTGTCTTAGACTCTTCCACCATGGGAAACATCCTTTCTACACCTACTCTGTCTAGACCTTTCAACATTTGAAAGATTTCGATGAGATTCCCCCTCATCCTTCTGAATTCCAGCGAGTATGGACCCAGAGCATTTTCCTTGTATTTCACTTGCCACTTTCTTGCCCATTCTCCTAATCTCTCTAAGTGCTTCTGCATCCTACCTGTTTCCTCAACACTACCTGCCCCTCTACCAATCCTTGTATTATCTTAAAACCTCGCAACAAAGCCATCTATTCCATCATCTAAATCATTTATATACAGTATAAAAAGAAATGATCACAACACTGACCCCTGCGGAACACCACTTGCCACTGGCAGCCAACCAGAAAAGGATCCTTTTATTCCCACTCGCTGCCTCCTACCAATCAGTCAATGTTCTAACCATGTTAGTAACTACCCTGTAATAGCAGGTTCACGATGATGATTCTGGAAATAACATTTGAAGAACATATGAAGAGCATTTTGTAGCTTTGGGCCTGTACTCACTGGAATTTAGAAGAATGCATGAGGATCTCATTGAAACCTACTGAAAGTTGAAAGGACTAGATAGGGTGGATGTTGTGAGGATGTTTCCTATGGTGGGGTAGTCTAGAACTAGAGGACATAGCCTCAAAATTGATGGGCGACCTTTTAGAACAGAGGTAGGGAGATATTTTTTAGCCAGAGAGTAGTGAATCTGTGGAATGCTCTGCCACAAATAGCTGTGGAGGCCAAGGCTGTGGGTATATTTAAAGCGAAAATTGATAGTTTCCTGAATGGTCAAGGCATCAAATGCTATGGCGAGAAGGCAGGTGTATGGGGTTGAGTGGGCTCCAGGATCAGCCCTGATGAAATGGACTGAATGGCCTGATTCTGCGTCTATGTCTACGGTCTTATGTATTGTTGTTATGAGTTCTCTCAGCTTATACTCACAGAATGAATAACAATATATTCTGGCCACAGCCTTATCAGAAGGAAACACATTGCTCGTTCAATTATGTTCAATTTCTATTACTTACGTTAAGCTGATATGACCAATTTAAAACTATTGGCATGGTCAATTACAGTACGATTTAAGTAATTATAAACTCATTTGATACTTTTAATCAATACTATCTTATATTTGTTTGCAGTTTCCTGACAGACATGAACAAAGTCTCATTAAGAAAATCACCTTCCTTTGATGCATTATATCTAACGTGTGGAGCATAAGTGCAGAGTTTATTTTAGAAAAATGCCAATTCCTGATTCATTTCTGGGAAAAACTACTTCTGTGAAGAGACTGATAAATAGAATATTATTTCCCAAATAGTGGCATTGACACTGAGGACAGGAGAGTTTTCCATGGTCAACAGCTGAGAAAAACAGCATTTGTAAGTTTATAGATCTGTTCTGTTTTATTAGTGTAATGCCTTGGTTAAAATTTTTACTGCTGTGCTGTAGGTATTTCATTTTAGCACTTCTGTAAGAGTGGTCTTTTCTGCTTGTTTGGGTTTGGGCTAAGATAAGAGGCTTGTTATTCAACTTTGGATTGTGCTGTCAGCCAATTGGGAAAGTGGAATTGGGAGAAGGTTCTAGAGAACACTGGGTCTTTGTCTGTGTTGGCGGGAGCTGGAAGAAGAGAGGAGGATGCTGTCCCTATTGTACAAAGTGCTGTGTACTGAATGGCTTCAAGAAGGAAGAACCAATACTCCTGTGGGAGACCTGTTTGTTGGAGATGGATTTCGAGCGACATTCAGAAGGTGGTGTGTGCTTTCACGTTGACTAAGGGTTCAGAGTGTGAATGACAGATGTTCCAGAGAGCTCCAACTTAAGTGCACATTTGACTGTTTAAGAGTTGTGCGTCCTTTTTGAGATTTCTTTCTTTCATTTAATAACTGTTTGTTTAAACTAACATTCTTAAATATACTACTTTATAAACTGTATGCTGTGTATGATCTGATTTTTCTTGCCGGGGGTGGTAAATCGCAACATAATTTTGTATATTTCTATCAAATCTCCCCTCAATTTTCCTTGTTCTAGGGCATGAAATCCTAACTTAGTCAAGCTTTCCCTATAACTGGTCCTCTAGACTTGCCAACACCCTTGGAAATTTTTTCCCTAACATCTTCCCTGTAGGTAAGTGACCAAAGCTGGATACGATTCTCCAAAACTAGGCCTCATCATGTCCAATACAATTTCAACATATCCCAACACTTGTACTTAATACATTGATTTATGAAGGCCAAATGTGCCGAATGCTTTCTTTACAACTCTATAACACCACTTTCAGGAATTATGGATATGTATTCTGAGATCTCTCTGTTCTACCGCACTCCTCAGTGCCCTATTGCTCTCTCTCTGTAAGACCTATCCTGGTTACTCCCCCGAAAGTGCAACACCTCACATTTGTCTGCATTAAGTTCGATCTGCTAAAGGCTTTGATAAGTCTTCCTTGCTACCCAATAAACCCCCATCCACAAACTCTGCAAGACCCTGCAGCGGATAATGAGGTCCGCTGAGAAGATCATTAGGGTCTCTCTTCCCGCCATTACAGACATTTACACCACATGCTGCACCCGCAAAGCTAACAGTATTGTGAAGGACCCCACGCACCCCTCATACAAACTCTTCTCCCTCCTGCCATCTGGCAAAAGGTACCAAAGCATTCCGGCTCATGACCAGACTGTGTAACAGTTTCTTCCCCCAAGACATCAGACTCCTTAATACCCAGAGTCTAGACTGATATTTACATCACTTATTATTATATTGAAATTTGTCTTTTATTGTGCCTATTGTCTTGTTTATTAATTAATTATAGTACTGCCCTGCACTGTTTTGTGAACTTTATGTAGTCCTGTGTAGGTCTGTAGTCTAGTGTAGTTTTTGTGTTGTTTTACGTAATCTAGTGTCTCACATAGTCTAGAGTAGCTTTGTGTTGTATCATGTAGCACCATGGTCCTGGAGGAACATTGTTTCATTTTTACTGTGTACTGTACCAGCAGTTTATGGTCGAAATGACAATAAAAAGCGACTTGACTTGTAATTTGTTGATTCAGTTTTTTTGTTGATCCAGATAATTGACATATATAATAAACAGCAGCAGACCCACATTGATCCCTTCCACACACCACTAGTCACAGGCCTCCAGTCAGAAAGGCAACCATCTACAATTAATCCCTGGCTTCTACCTCAAAGCCAATGTCTAATTCAATATACTACCTCATTTTGAAAACCAAGCAACTAAACTTTCTTGACCAATCTCCGCACGTAGAAACTGCTTGTCCAAACCCCCCACCCCCATTGAAGGCCTTGCAAAACTTCATGTAAACAACATCCATTGCCTTCCCTTCATCAACCTTCCTGGTAACTTCCTCAAAAAACTCTCGAAGATTGGTTAGACTCAACTTATCATGCACAAAGCCATGTTTACTGTCTCTAACAACTCTCTGTCTATACAAACACATATATATATATATATATATATATATATATAGGATCCCTTAGAATACCTTACAATAACGTTCGCACTACTGACATCAGGCTCACTGGCCTATAATTTCCTTGCTTCTGCCTGTCTCCATTCTTGAAGAGGGGAGTGACATTTGCAATTTTCTAGTCCTCCATAACCATTCCAGAATCTAGTGATTCTTGAAAGATCTTTACCAGTGCCTACCTAATCTTTTCAGCCACCTCTTTCAGAACCCCGGGATGTAGACCATCTAGTCCTGTCATGGAAACACTAACTAAGAACACCAGAGTGATTTCAAGTTTCTTTTTAAGAGTTTATTAACATGATGTCATGGAGAGTCTGCAGCAGTCTCTACTGCCACCAGAACTCTGATTTTAGGTTGTACAAAGCTCATGTTTATACAGCAAGACAAACAAATTCACATAATTTTTTTTGGCATCCCACAGTCAGTAAATGATCAATCATTTAAAAGACACATCAGTTATCTCTCAGCATGACTCTAACAGTTCTTCCTGCTTCATGTTATCAGGACTCATAATTTACCCGCAAAGGCACCCTCCCTTCTGATTCCAGGGGTCTATTATCTTATTTCTTGGAGTTCTGTGCTTATCATCCAAGGTTATTCTCAACACACATCAGCTGTCTTAAGCCCAGCTGTTCCAGAATGGTCAAGTAGCCCATCATACACTAGTTTTAACCATTTCTACCACAAGTTCAGGTGATTTATCTACCTTCAGACTTTCAATTTCCCTATAGTATTGGCAACTTCATTCACTTATGCCCCTGACACTTCTGAACCTCTGGCATATGCTTGTGTCTTCCACAGTGAAGACTGATGCAAAATACTTAATTAGCTCATCTACCATTTCCTTGTCCTCCATTACTACCTTTTCAGCAGTCCAATATCTACTCTCACCTCTCTTTAACCCTTTATATATCTGAAAAAACTTCTGGTATCCTCTTTAATATTACTGGCTAGCTTACCTTCATATTCCATCTTTTACCTCTTTATGAGCTTTTAGTAGCCTTCCATTGTTTTTTAAAAGCTTCCTAAACTTCTAATTTCCCACTAATTTTTGCTCTATTATATGCCCTCTCTGGGTTTTATGTTGGCTCTGACCTACTTTGTCAATCATGGTTGTATTATCCTGGCATTTGAATACTTCTTCTTTGGGATCTATCATTCCTGTGCCTTCCGAATTGCTCCTAGCAACTCTACCCATTGCTGCTCTGCCATCATCCCTGCTAGTATCCCCTTCCAATCAACTTTAGCCAGTTCCCCTCTCATACCTCTGTAATTCCTTTACTCCACTGTAATACTGATACTTCTGACTGTAGCTTTTCCCTTTCAAATTGCAGGCTGAATCCTATCATTATTATCACTGTTTTCTAAGGGTTCCTTTACCTTAAGCTCTCTAATCAATTCCAGTTCATTGCACAAAAACCAATCAAGAGTTGTTAATCCCCTACTGAGCTCAACTATGAGTGGCTCTAAAAGGCTATCATGTAGGCATTCTACAAATTTCTCCTTTTGGGACCCAGCAGCAACCGGATTTTTCCAATCTACCTACATATTGAAAACCCCCATGACTATGATAACATTGCTCTTTTGACATCCATTTACTATCTCCTATTGTAACTTGTAGCTCATATCTTTGCTACTTTGCTACTGTTCGAAGGTTAATATATAACTTCCATCAGGGTCTTTTCACCCTTGCAGTTTCTTAGCGCTACCCACAAGGATTCTACAACTTCTGATCCGATGTCACCTTTTTCTAAGCATCTGATTTCATTTTTTTACCAGCAGAGCCACCCAGTCCCCTCTACCTAACAACCTATCCTTTCAATATGATGTGTATCCTTGGAAGTTTAGCTCCCAGCTATAAACTTCTTTCAGCCACAATTCAGGAATGCCCACAATGTCATACATGCTAATCTCCAACTGTGCCACTGGTTTGTCTACCTTATTTCATATACTGTGTGATTCAAATATAACACCTTCAGTCCTGTATTCATTACCCTTTTCATTTTCATTTCCATTTTACACAGTAACTTATCCCATTGACTGCAGTTTTGCCCTAACATTAGCCTGTCCTTGCTAGCAGTCTCACTGTACACAGCTACAGTTTATAAACCAACAGCCCCACTCTCAGCCCTATCACTCCAGTTTTCATCCTCCTGCCAAATTAGTTTAAACCCTCTCAAACAGCTCTGGCAAACCTGCTCAAGAAAAATAAGGGAAGTGGAAGACAGATATATTACAAATAAGAAGAAATTTTTGAATGGAAGAAGGACACTACCATGGCTGACAGGTGAAGTCAGAGCCAAAATTAAAGCAAAAGAGAGGGCAGACAAGGAAGCCAAATCTAGTGGGAAGATAGAGGATTGTGAAGCTTTTAAAAACTTGCATTAGGTAGGAAAAGATGAATTATGAAAGAAAGCTGGCGACTAATATCAAAGAAGATAACTAAAGCTTTTTTAAGTATATAAAGGGTAAAACAGCATTGAGGGTAGATATAGGACCAAAAGAAAATGATGCTGGAGATATTGTAATGAGAGACGCAGAGATGGCAGAGGAAATGAATGCGTATTTTCCATCACTCTCCACAATGGAAGACATCTGTAGTATACCGGACATTCAAGAGTGATGTGCAGTGAAAATTACGACTGAGAAGGTGCTCAGGAAGCTTAATGGTCTGAGGGTGGATAAATCTCCTGGACCTGATGGAATGCACTCCCGGGTTCTGAAGGAGGTAGCTATAAAGGCATTAACAATGATCTTTTAAGAATCAATAGACTCTGGCATTGTACTGGATGACTGGAAAATTGCACAAGTTACTCCGCTATTTAAGAAAGGTGGGAGGCAGCAGAAAGGAAACTATAGACCTGTTAGCCTGACATCAGTGGTTGGGAAGTTGTTGAAATCCATTGTTAGGGATGAGATTATGGAACACATGGAGACACATGACAAGACATGACATGACATGACATGACAAAGCCAGCATGGTTTCCTGTAAGGAAAATCCTGCTTGACTAACATACTGTAATTTTTTGAGGAAAATACAAGCAGGGTAGACAAAGGAGATGCAGTGGATGTGGTGTACTTGGATTTTCAGAAAGCCCTTGTCAAGGTACTGCACATGAGGCTGCTTGGCAAGATAAGAGCCCATGGAATTACAAGGAAGTTACTGGTATGGGTGGAGCATTGGCCGATTGGCAGAAAACAGAGTGGGATTAAAGGGATCCTATTCTGGCTGGCTGTCGGTTACCAGTGGAGTTCCACAGGGGTCGGTGTTGGGACCACTGCTTTTTACAATGTATGTCGATGATTTGGACTATGGGAACTATGGATTTGTTGCTAAATTTGCTGATGATACAAAGATAGGTGGAGGAGCGGGTAGTTTTGAGGAAACAGAGAGACTGCAGAGAGACTTATGTAGTTCAGGGGAATGGGCGAAGAAGTGGCAAATAAAATACAATGTTGGAAAGTGTATGGTCATGCACTTTGGTGGAAGAAATAAAGAAGCAGACTACATTTTAGATGGGGAGAGAATTCAAAATGCAGAGATGCAAAGGTACTTGGGAGTCCTTGTGCAGGATACCCTAAAGGTTAACCTCCAGGTTGAGTCGATGGTGAAGAAGGCTAATGCAATGTTGGCAATCATTTCTAGAAGTATAGAATATAAGAGCAAGCATGTGATGTTGAGGCTCCATATGGCACTTGTGAGACTACACTTGTGGTATTGTGTGCAGTTTTGGGCTCCTTATTTTAGAAAGGATCATACTGATATTGGAAAGAGAAGATTCATGAGAATGATTCCAGGAATGAAAAGGTTACTGTATGAGAAACATCTGGCAGCTCTTGGGCTATATTCCCTGGAGTTCAGGAGATTGGAGGGAGGGAGGGATCTCATATTAAAAGGCCTGAACAGATTCAAAATGAGGGCATAACTTCAGGATTGAAGGATGTCCATTTAGAACAGAGATGTGGAGAAATTACTTTAGTCAGAGGGTGGTAAATCTGTGGAATTTTTTGCCACAAGTGGTCGTGGAGGCCAAGTCATTGGGTATATTTAAGGCAGAGTTAGATAGGTTCTTGATTAACCAGGGCATCAAATGGTATGGGGAGAAGGCAGGAGAGTGGGGATGACTGGAAGAATTGGATCAGCCTATGATTGAATGATGGAGTAGACTCGATGAACCAAATGACCTAATTCTGCCCTATATGTTATACTGTTAAGGTCTTGTGATATTATTTCCCCCCCCCCCCGCCCCCGGGTTCAGGTGAAACCCACCCCTTTTGTACCTTCTCCAGAAAAGATCTCAATGATCCAGAAATCTGAACACCTGCTCCTTGCACCAGTTTCTCAGCCTTGTAATCATCTGCCAAATGCTCTTAATCTTACCCTCTCTGGTGTGTGGCTCAGCCAGAAATCCAGAGATTACTACCCTGGCAGCACCCAGGGTAGTAATTACTACCCAGTATTACTACCCAGATTTTCAGCTTTCTACCTAGCTCCCTAAAATCTCTCTTCAGAACTTCACCTTTCCCACCTATGTCATTGGTGACAATACATACCAAGACCTCTGGCTGCTCACCATCCTTCTGTAGAATGCCATGGACCTGATCTGAGACATCTCTAACCCTGGCAACTGGGTTTCTCTTTCACATCCACAGAATCTCATCCCTATTGAATGTCCTATCACTACTGCAGTCCTCTTCACCTCTTCTCTCTCTGAGGCACAACGTCAAACTCAGTGTAGGAGACCCCGTCGCCATGGTTCCCCTATTGGGAACATTTGATTGCAGCAGTGAGAGATTGAAGTTGTCCTTGAACACTCCCACCAGTTGTTTGGCACAGGTTTTCAGTGCCCTACCTGGTACATCATCAGAGCCTGATACCTTGTGAGGGTTCATGCTCTTGAAAGATGTTTTGATGTTGGTCTCTGTGACGGAAATCACAGGTTCACCAGATGCTACAGGGATTCGCACTGGTATAGGTTATTCTCCCTTTCAAAGCAGGTCTAAAAGGTGTTTTGCTCATCTGTGAGTGAGAGATCACAGCCATTCATGATGTTAGGTTTCATCTTGTAGGAAGTAATGGCCTGCAATCCCTGTCAGAGCTGACATGCATCCGATTCCATCTCTAAATTCAATTGACTTTGTTTTCTTGCTTGTAAAATAGTCTTCCCTTGGTTGTACATGGACTTCTTGTATTGCTCTGCATTACTGGCCTTGACTGAACAGAACTAGGCCTCAGCAGACTATGAATCTCCTGGTTCATCTATGGCTTTTGGTTTGGGTATGTCCGGTATGTCTCAATGGCACACACTCATCCACACAGGTCTTGATGACGACGGTGACAACTGTGGTGTCTTCATTCAGATTCAAAGATTCCACCAGCTCAAAGCAGTCCTCTGCCTCCCTTGGTCCTCACTACTGGTGCTGAGGTCTTTCGTCTCTGCTTGTACACTGGCAGTAGAAGTGCAGCCAGGGGATCAGACTTTCCAACGTGCAGGCATGGGATTGCACAGTAAGCATTTTTCATGGTGGTATAACAGTGGTCAAGTGTGTTGGCTCCTCTGGTTCCACAGGTGATGGATGTTCAGAGACTTCTTCATGCCGGCCTGTCTGAAATCCCCGGCAGTTATGGAGAGGGCAACAGGGTGTGTCATGGTGCTCAGCTCCTCCGGTGCCTGCCTGATGTTGGCTTGGGATAGAATGTACTCCGCTACCGGGATGGTGGCGAAACAATGGATGACACTTGACTAATAGATGTTCCATGTCAGGGAGTGGGATTGAGACAGAACCATCATGTCTGTACACCATGATGAGGTAAACGTGCAGCATACTCCACCTCTTCTTTCTTTAAAAGTCTCAGTTATCCTGACTTTGCAGTGTTTGGCTACAGTGCTGCAACCAGAATGGTAGGGGTAAGCCATCTTTTTGTGAAGCAAAGTACACAGCAGTCCCTAATGTCCCTCTGGTACTGCAATCCTGCTCTGAGTCTTCAATTTTATTTTCCAGAGACTTCTAAACTTCTGGCCCATATCCTTCTAAACCTTTCTTGTTCATATACTGTACCTTGCCAAGTGCTTTTAAAATATTTTTAATGCACCTGCCTCAACTACTCCCCCTGGCAGATCATTCCATATATTGCATTTATTTCAGATTTCCAGCATCCATTATCTTTTGTTTTTCAGTTTGACATAATTACGATCTTATCAGTGTGAACTTATAAATCTTGTAAGCTTAACATGTAAATCTTTACATTCTATTTATAAGGTAACTTTTTTAATTCTTTCTTACTTCTCTTCTAATATTATATCTTTGCATATTCTAATATGCATGTTTGACTGTGAGCTTCTCCGTCTCTATCCAGCTGTTTGCATTTTTGTTTTCTTGTGTAGGGGTGGTATTTCACAGCATTTGCTGGCCACAAACCCCTTGTGCATGTAAAGCCCAAAATTTTAGACCTTTGGTCTGCATGGCAGCAACGCTATCTGGTCTACATATCTGAGTTCACAGTCAATATACAGCATATCTAGGGGAAAAATAATGCTGGGGCTGATTGCCTCTCATGGCCAGCCATTGAAGACGTACGCATAGGGGTTGGCTATGCCAGCATGACAGCCAACCCAGAGGTCTAGGCTTACTGAACAGCAGTAATGGGTTGGCTGACATTAAGTTTGGGAAAGCTGGGGGTTTCACCCCGTGCGATTTTTGAACTGGTTGCCCATGCCCCATTGTGCTCACAAACTGGAGATGGGCTGTTTTCGCCTCTCGCATCTGAGCTGGAATGCCTCACAGAAATTGGTTGCACCAAAGTTTGTTTGGCATGTCCTTAGAAAGGATAAGCGTGATTGGACTGGAGCCTATGTGGAGTGCCAGCGGGCAAAAATTAACCATCATGTTCAGGAGCCATTGGTGCCTTTTGAGGTCCCTGAGTGACAGTTTGACCACCTCAATGTGGACTTTGTTAGTCCTTTCTCCTCTCTGGGGTTTCACACACCTTCTTACCATGGTGGACCAACCCACCAGGTGGCCAGAGGTCGTCCCTCCAGCATCAACAATGGCCACAGTCGTGGCTCGTGCGTTCATCAGCAACCTGGGATGCTCGGTTTGGCACCCCATCTGATATTTCCTCTGACTGTGGTCCCCATTTCATTTCTGAACTCTGGGCTGCGATGGCCCAGAACCTTGGTATTAGGCTACATCACACCACACCATATCATCGATCATCCAGTGGCATATACAAGCGGTTTCACCATTCCTTAAAAAACTGCTCTGCAGGCTTCCCTGATGGATGAATGTTAGCACGATTGGCGCCCGTGGGTCCTGCTGGAGCTCAGAACTGCTCTAAAAGAGTACCTGCAGTTGTCTGCGGCTGTTGGTATATGGACAGCCTTACAAATGCCAGGTGATTTCATTCCTGATGCCACACCCACCTGGTCAGCTTCTCAACAGTATTTCACCATTCTCACTAAATTCAATTCCTTTTCACCTACTCCTACCTCACATCATGGTGTACAGCACTTGGGGTTCCTGTTGACCTACATTCTGCCTTGTTTGTTCCGTCCACCGTGGTGTACACCAACATCCCCTTCGGCCCTCTTACAATGACCTGTTCCATGTTTTGGAATGGGGAGAAAAGACTTTTATCACAGATAAGAGGAGTAAACCTGAATGTATTTTGGTAGATTGTCTTAAACTGGCCCATCAAGATTTGGGCATCACAATGTGACAATGAGCATATCAACACCCCTCTGGATGGGCCTGATGCAGCTGTGATTCGTTCACTCCTGGAACACAGGACCCAAGCCTGGCAGATCACCTCAGGTCCAGACAGGCTCACAATGCCAGCTTTAATGAATTCTGAGGGGGTCTGTGTAGGGTAACATAATTGGGAGAAATGTACAAAATTTACAATCATTGACATTGAGTTGGGATTTCGCCAGTCTGATGTGATGACATTGTTACATAAGGGTTTTTAGTGCACTTTTGTGTTTAGGCTTTGGAGTTCAGTAAGGTGTATTATGGGTTTCATTTAACATAAAATGCCCCATTTCATTTATATTTGTGAAAACCTACATATACAGTGTGTTTGATTCTTTCATCATTGCTGAGTCGAAGCAAGAGTACTTTTATCAGAAGGACTGCAGCAGATCAAGAAAATGGTTATCATCACCTTTGCAGGATAATTGGGGAAGAGTAATTTGCTGATCTTGCTGGCAATGTTCATTTCTGAAAAATAAATGAAAAGAAGAATTAGACTAAAGGATTTAAGAGAAATAAGTACGTGGGAGAAAGGATAAATATGATGTACTCATTTAGTGAGATTAAATTAGATGGGGAGGAGGCTTATGTAAAGCACAAATATCCATTTAATTCAATGAACTGTATGTTTTTGTTCTGTAAGTGGGATAATTTATGAAACTAGACCTTTGACAGCAATGTTACCCACCCTTTTATACAATTTTGGATTATATTGCCAATAAATCTTGCAGATTCTCAATTCTATGTAAATGTTTTCATAATTGTAATGCTTCTGATATGAATGTTTTTCAAAACATCCTTTGATTTAAAGGAATCATACTTCCTGCAGCTTTCCATGTTTTCTTTATTAGGATGCACATTTTCCAGTTGCTAATTCCCAAAGCCCCCGAAGACATTGTTGCCATTGTTCGTCATCCGTGGAGAGAATTGGTGGGAGGAGCTACCATCCTGCTTGCATGTTGTTGCTCCCCTGACAGTTATGATTTATATTTTCTTCATCATTAAAAAACCCTGAGTTCACAAAATTTGAAATCACTGAATGCAGTTTAAAAGAAATGATGCGTAAGTATCAATATGTTTTGAGTAGGTGGAGTGAGCCTTGATCTTAAATCATGCACTGGAATTGGTCACAGTATCTTTCCAGGCATTCAGTGGCATTGATCCAGTAACAATGAAGGAACAGTGAATGTATGGTACAGACGCAGGAACAAGCGATTCACTGTTTAATAAAATTGTGGTTGATCTTTTACTTCAGTGCTCTTCAGAACATTCAGGAATGAGGTCCACCAGTTAGTTGCATGGTGATACAGCAACAACATTGCCTTCAATGTCAGTAAGACCAAAGAAATGATTTTGGATATTAGCAAGGGTAAGATGAGGGAAGACACATCAGATCTTATAGAGGGATGAGGAGTGGAAACAGTGAGCAATTTCAAGTTCCTGGGTGTCAACATGTCTGAGGATCTAAGCTGGATCCAACATATCAATACAACTATAAAGGAGACATGACAGTGGCTATATTTTATTAGAAGTTTGAGGAGATTTGGTGCGCCACCAAAAGCACTCAACAATTTCTACAGATGTACTGTGCAAAGCCTTCTAACTGGCTACATCACCATCTGTGATAAGGGTGGGGGCCACGGCACAGGATCGAAGTAAGCTACAGAGAGTTATAAAATTAGTCAGCTCCTACATGGGCACTAGCCTCTATAGTATCCAATACATCTTCAAGGAGCATTGTTACCGAAAGGCAGCATCCTTTGTTAAGGGCCCCCATCACCCAGGACACGCCCTCTCCTTATTGTTATCATCAGGTAGGAGGTTGAGAAGCCTGAAGGCACACACTCAACAATTCACGAACAGCTTCTTCCCCTTTACCATCCAATTTCTAAATGGATATTGAACCTATGAATATTACCTCACTTTTTAAAAATATATATATATATTATGTCTGTTTTTGCACAATGGGATCCATTGAATCACTGTGGCTTTAATTTGTCTTTTCTTGATACTGATCATCAGAAAAAGACTACTTTGTGTCAAAGTGAAAACAGATCTCTACAAAGTGATCTAAATTAATTATGAATATAAAACTCAAAATATTGCAAAAGTATTCACCCCCTTTAATATGACACACCAAATCATCACTGGTGCAGCTAATTGGTTTTAGAAGTCACATAATTAGTTAAATGGAGATCACCTGTGTGTACTTAAGGTGTTTCAATTGATTGAAATAAAAATACATCTGTGTTTGGAATGTCCAACTGCTGGTGAATAAGTATCCTAGCAAAAATTACAGTATGAAGACAAAAGAACACTCCAATCAACTCCACAAAAGAGTTATTGAAAAGCATGAGATGGATACAAGAACATTTCTAAGACACTGAAAATCCCTTGGAGTACAATTAAGTCAATCTGTAAATCTGTCAAGAGCAGGCTGTCCTCAAAAACTGAGTGACTGTGCAAGAAGGTGACTAGTGAGGGAGGCCACCATGAGACCTGACAATTCTGGAAGAGTTACAAGCCTCAATAGCTGAGATGGGAGAGACTGGACATACAACAACCATTGTCTGGATATTTCACCAGTCACAGCTTTATGGGAGAGTGGCAAAGAGAAAGCCACTTTTGAAAAAATGTCATATGAAATCACAGCTAGAGTTTGGTAGAAGGTGTGTGGAGACTCTGAAGTCAGCTGGAAGAAGGTTCTATGGTCTGATGAAATGAAAACTGAGCTTTTTGGCCACACCAAACGCTATCTTTGGCATTAGCCAAGCATCACACATCATCAAAAACACACCATCCCTACCATGAAGCATGGTGGTGGCTGCATTATGCTGTGGGGATGCTTCACTGTAGCAGACCCTGGAAGGTTTGTGAAGGTAGAGGGTAAAATGAATGCAGCAAAATACAGGGAAATCCTGGAGGAAAACTTGATGCAGTCTGGAAAAGAACCTCAACTTGGAACAAGATTTATCTTCCAGTAAGATGAGGAATGGCTTGAAATCAACAAAGTTGATGTCCTGGAGTGACCAAGTCAGAATCCAGACCTCAATCCAATTGAGAATTTGTGGTATGGCTGGACTTGAAAAGGGCTGTTCACTTATAATCCCCATAGAATCTGACAGGGCTTGAGCAGATTTGTAAAGAAGAAGGGGAAGAATTGCAGTGTCCAGATGTGCATAGCTCATAGAGACCTCTCCACACAGACTCCAGGCTGTAATTGCTGCCAAAGGTGTGTCTAATAAATTATTTTGTGTTTTATATTTTTGTAATTAACTTAAATCATTTTGAAGAGATCTGTCTTCGCTTTGACATAAAAGAATATTTTTCTGCTGATCATTATCATAAAAAGCCAAATTAAATCCACTGATTCAGTGTTGTAAAAGAATAAAACATGAGAACATCCTGGGGGTGAATACTCAATTTGGCTCAAGGCACTTCTCTGAAGTTTGTGCATCTTAGGAAATCTCAGCAGAGGGCAGAGATGGGTCATTAATTTCCCATTTTTTGGTTGTATATTGTTCAAATTACTTATCTTTTGCACTCACATGCTGTTGCTATTGAAAATGGGAATGTTCATGGAACTTTTCCTCCTGTTAGTATTTGGCACTGTTCAAAACTGAATGCAGAAGGACTGCTGAACTTTGTTTGATCTTATTGGTTGGTGATCAGTTCATTTGCTGTTTCGTGTTACTTCCTCATGTCTGTTGCCTATTGTTGTAGATTCATTGGGGTGGCATGTTCTTTTGATGTGTACTTAGAGACCCTTCTGCATACCTTAAGTTCCTTATTGAAACACAACCCTTCATGTGTCATCACGTTACGGGTAAAGACTGTAAGACCATTAGGCATAGAAGCAGAATTGGGCCATTCAGCCCATTGAGTCTGCTCCACCATTCCATTATGGCTGATCCTGATCCCACTCAACCCCATAAACCTGCCTTCTCACTATAACCTTTGATGCCCTGACTAATTAGGAAACTAGCAATTTTCCCTTTAAATATACCCACAGTCTTGGCCTCCACAGCTGTCTGTGGCAGAGCATTCCACAGATTTACTACTCTCTGGCTAAAAAAATTCTCCTTACTTATGTTTTAAAGGGTCGCCCCTCAGTTTTGAGGCTGTGCCCTCTAGTTCTGGACACACCCACCATAGGAAACATCCTTACAAAATCAACCTTATCTAGTCCTTTCAACATTCTGTAGGTTTCAATGGGATCCACCCACATCCTTCTAAATTCAAGTTGGTACAGCCAAAAGCTGCCAAATGCTCTTCATATGTTAACCCCTTTATTCTCAGAATCATCCTCATGAACCTCCTCTGGACTCTCTCCGATAACAACACATCCTTTCTGAGATAAGAGGCCCAAAACAGTTGACAAAACTGCAAGTACAGCCTGACTATTGTCTCAGCACCGGAAATGAATGCCAACATTGTATTTGCCTTCCAGACTCAAACTGTAAATTAACTTATTGGGAGTCTTGCTTGAGGACTCCTAAATCCCATTGCACCTCCAATGTTTGAATTTTCAGATAATGGTCTGCAATTTTGTTCCTTTTATCTAAATGCATTATCATACATTTCCCAACCCTGTATTCCATCTGCCAGTTTTTAGCCCATACTTCCAAATTGTCTCAGTACTCCTTCAATCGTATTGCTTCCTCGGCACCACCTTTCCCTCCACACATCTTCGTGTCATCCACAAATTTTGTCACAAAGCCATCAATTCCATTATCTAAATCATTGACAAACAATGTCAAAAGTAGCAGTACCACTAGTCACCAGCAGCCAACCAGAAAGGCCCCCTTTATTCCCACTCACTGCCTCCTGCCTGCCAGCTATTCCTCTATCCATGCCAGTATCTTCTCTGCAATTCCATGGGATTTTATCTTGTTCAGAAGCCTCATGTGTCGCACCTTATCAAACACCTTCTGAAAATCCAAGTAAATGACATCTGTTGCCTCTCCTTTGTCCACCCTGCTCGTTATTTCCTCGAAGAACTCTAACAGATTTGTTCGGCAAGATTTCCCTTCACAGAAACCATGCTGACTTTGACCTTATTTTGTCTTTAGTCTCCAAGTACCCTGAACCCTCATCCTTGATAATGGACTCCACCCAGTGAGTTTAGACTAACTAGCCTATAATTCCCTTTCTTTTGCCTTCCTCCCTTCTTAAAGAGTGGAGTGACATTTGCAATTTTCCAGTTCTCCAAAACCATGCCAGAATCAAGTGATTCGAAAATGATCATAACCAATGCACCTGCTTTCTCTTCAGCAATCTCTTTCAAAACTCTGGGATGTAGTCCATCTGGTCCAAGTGACTTATCCACCTTAAGGCCTAACACTTTTTCCTTTGTAATAACAATGGCACTCACTCCTGCTCCCAGACATTCATGGACCTCTGATACTCTACTAGTGTCTTTCACAGTGAAGACTGATGCAAAGTACTCATTAAGTTCATCTGCTATTTCTTATCCCCCCACCCCATTAGTACCTCACTAGCATAATTTCAGTGGTCCAATATCAGCGCCCTTTTACTCTTTATATAATTGAAAAAATTATTTGGTGTCCTGCTTTATATTATTGGCTAGTTTGCCCTTGTATTTCATCTTTTCCCATTCTATGGCTTTTTTAGTTGCCCTTTGTTTGATTTTAAAAACTTCTCAATCATCCACTCACTTTCACTACATTATATGCCATTTCCTTGGCTTTTATGCATCCCTTAACTTCCCTTGCTAGCCACAGTTGCCATTTGAGAATATCTTCTGTGAAACATATCTATCCTGCGCCTTGTGAATTATTCCCAGAAATGTCAGCCACCCCTGCTCTGGCATCAACCTGCCAATATCCCTCTCCAATCCACTAAGACAAGTTCCTTTCTCATGCCTCTGTAATTCCCTTTATTCCAGTGCAATACTAAAACATCTGACTTGTGCATCTCTCTCAAGTCGTAGTATGAATTCAAGCATATTATAATCACTGCCTCCTCAGGATTCCTTTACCTTAAGTTCCCCTAATAGAATCTGGATTATTACACAACACCCAATCTAGGATAGCCTTTCCCCGAATAGGCTCAAGCACAAGCTGGTCTAAAAAGCCACCACTTAGGCATTCAACAAATTCTCTCTCTTGTGATCTGACACCAGCCTGATTTCCCCCTTGCACATTGAAGTCCCCAATTGCAATTGTTACATTACCTTATTGCATTCCCTTTCCAGCTCTCTTTGCAATCACAACCCCACATCTTGGATACTATTTGGATGCCTAAATTGATTCCTATAATGGTTTTTCTTACGCTTGCAGTTTTTTTAACTCCACCCACGAAGATTTAACATTCTTTGATTCTATGTCACCTCCTTCTAATGATGTAATTTCACCACTTACCAACAGAGCCACACCACTACCTATGGCTTCCTGCCTGTCCTTTCAATACAAAGTATATCCTTTGATTTTAAGCTCCCGACTATGGCCATCTTTCAGCCACGTCTCAGTCATGCCATGACATCATATCAATCAATCTATAATTGTGCCACGTCTTCATCCACTTTATTCCAAATACCATGTGCATTTATATACAGCACCTTCAGTCTTGCATTCTTTGTGCTTTCGAATTTTGCCTCTGTGGTGCAATTTAACTTTTTGCATTGCTTGCATTTGTACCCAATCATTGGCTTGTTCTTCCTTACATTCATATTAAACCCATCATCCTCAGCTCTATCATACTGGTTTCCATTCCCCTGCCATATTAGTTTAAACCATTCCCAAAAGTTCTAGTAAACCTTCCCACAAGGATATTGGTTCCCCTCAGATTCAAGGGCAACTCATCCTTTTGTTTGGGTCACATCTGCCCCAGAAGAGGTCCCAATGATCCAGAAATCTGAATCTCTCCCTTGCTCCATTCCTCAGCCACAAATTTGCCTGCCACCTCATTCTATTCCTATCCTTATTGTCACATGGCACAGGCAGCAATCCTGAGATTACTATCTGCTTCTCAGCTTCCTTCCTAACTTTCTGTATTCTGTTTTCAGGAGTTTCTTCCTTTTTCTACCTATGTCATTGGTACCAATATGTACCACAACTTCTGGCTGCTCACAATCCCTTTTCAGGATATTGTGGATGCTTTCAGAAACATTAAAGTCCCTGGCACCTGGGAGGCAAACTACCATTCATTCTCTTGTTTGCATCCACAGAATCGCCTCTTTGTACCCCTAACTATAGCGTCTCCAGTTACTGCTGCCACCCTCTTCTCTTTCCTACCCTTCTGAGCCACAGGGCCAGACTCAGTTCCAGAGCCATGGCTGCTATTGCTTCCCCCAGCAGTACTCAAAATGGAGTATTTATTGTTAAGGAGGAAGGCCACAGGGGGTGCTCTCCACTATCTGATGTTTTCCCTTCCCCCTCTCGACAGTCACCCATTTATCTATGTCCTGTAGCCTTGTGGTGACTATCTCCCTGTAGTTCCTGTCTATCATCTCCTTACTTTCCCTAACAAGCCGAAGGTCATTGAGCTGCAGCTCTAGTTCCCTAACATGGTCTCTAAGGAGCTGCATGTCAATGTAACTCGTGCAGATGTAGCCCTCAAGGAAGCTGGAAGTCTCCTGGAAATCCCAGATCTGATACTCAGATCAGAACACTAGCCCTGCAGATATACCATCTATTCTTTCAAGAGTTAGATTAGAAAAAGAAATAAGAAATAAACTTACCTACTTACCTCGCTGAAGTGTGTTAAGCCAAAGCCTTACCACTCTGACTCAGACCACTCAGATGACGACCACTCCACTAGATGGTACCTCTTTTTTATGGAGTCTGGACCAGCACAGGGTACGCTTTTATTGTGTCGGCGCTGCTGTCCAATCAAAGGCTCCTGCTGCAAACTGTTTGCTTTTTCAAGCTCTGCTCCAGACCTGAGTTACTATTTAGGGTGAATACATTTCTGTTACTGCTGATGGTTTAATAAAGTCTTGGATACCTTGATCTGAGGCTTTAGAAGTACGTCTGTCCCATTTAACCCAAAGATGGTGTCACAAGTTGTTTTAAAGGGCATTCACAATATTTCATCTTCATTTCAGTTCCACCAGCATTGTTGAGTTTCACTCCTGCCAATATCATCATAAACCTGTGTGCTTATAAAGGTAGATCATTGAGTTCAGGGGCAGGTCCTTGTTTTATCAGTTCACTTATTATCTGCCAAAACCCCATTTTGGTGGTTGTACTTTAGGTTCAGTCTTTGGCGGTGCCACCAAGTTATTCTTGGTCACTGAAGAATACAACTCAATGCATTTTCGGTGCCTGTCCTCTTCTCTAATCGATGTTTACATGCAGGGCTACTGATTCACCAGAAGTGTTAAATGTAATCAGGTGATGGTTTCCTTGAATTTGCTTGATCTGTTGCCATATCAATTTTGATTATTCCCAGGGGCATTTCTGTCTGGCTGCCTATAAGACTCCCACACCCTGTGGTCTAGGCTAGGCACACTCAGCAGGAATGTAATAAAGTTCAAATTTCTATTTTTAGTGACATATTCCACAAATAGTTATTTATAGAATATAATATAATTGGGCTTAATGTGTCTAAAATTTATATGAGAGTTTCCATTCTAAATATTAATGGCTAGTTATAGTGATCTTGTAAGGTTAAATGGTATTAATAGAAAAACACATTAATTAAATGAATGTCTTACATGATTGTGCTTTTCCTAAACTACTCTAGTTGCTCTGTTACTTTACTGTAAGTGATGCTGAGGTATTGCTGTGTCATAGTTGTTTTCTTTCTTGTAAGTTAGAGGCATTGGCCACCCTCTGATTACAACTGAGGGAAGTGTTAAGAGAGGCAGGATGTTACACCCCAGCGTATTGCTATTTCTCTGTGATCTGTACCTCAAGGAGAGCTCAAGGGTAACTGGCGATATCCAGAAAGTCTGCTTTTACTTGTTCGGAACTTCTAATTTCTTTTGAAATTCATGAAAACTTAACTTACATTTGCACAGCTTGTTTGATAATTTATCTTCGTTCTGACAATGGCCAAACAAGGAACTGGCAAGAAAGCCCCAAACATTGAACTCTTCATTAAGGTAAATAGCCGATGATTCTATTTTCCACAAAGTTATTCAAGATCTTTGACTGTTGGTTGAATCAAAAGTGGATTCATTTTTCTTAGTTTATGCATTTAGTTTTTGTTTCATTTTAATGTTATTTATTCAGATTACGTTTGTATTAATATATTGTTTTTTTACTTTTATTGCCCCTAAATTTTAATGAATTTAGACTGATATATAACAATATATTTAAAAGGTTCTGCCTAATAATCAATAAAGAGAAATGCCATATTTACATTTTGGATCTGTACAGTGCCAAGCTTTAGATTTCTTTCACGTTCTGTATGGACTGGGAAGCTGATACGGAGAGTGAAGTTTTGCATGATTAATGCAGTGATATTACATGAATATATGATTGCAGTGCAATATGATCGCTCGTCCCTATTTTCTTGTTGAATCAGAAGTCTTAAAGGCAGTGCAGACTGGCAGAAATTGTTGAAAAACTGAAGTAAGTGATCGGGCAGGGTGAAAGCTGGGTTGACTCTGTGAACCAGCCCATAACTAACAGAAAGTCTCATTGTGATTCATTACCACCATCGTGAATAAATTAGCTAAGCCAGGATTTTCCCATTTCCTGTTTTAATTTCGGCAGTCATTGACCACACCCTGTTTTTTCCGTACATTCCATACCAGTTTCCTGAAGTTTTGAGTGCATAGCTTTTTATACGCAGGTTCCAACAGAACTAATCAGGTTCCTGATATTATTATTGATCTTTCCTGACTGTAAATAATAGGAGATTTAAAAAGCATCACCGCTGAGGCCAGCGCTTCAAATGATTCAATTACTCATGTCATCACAAAGATGTTAACTGAATGCTGAATGTTGTAGCTCCTGGATGTAGTATTAAACAATATTGCAAAGTTGTAGTGGATTTTAAAGCAGATTCCAGAAAACGCTCTTCCTGTAGGAATCTGAACAAATAAACTCCGAGAAGGTTTCTTGTCATTTTCTTCTGGTAAAGTCTGCAAGTGCCCATGCTTATGCTAAGTTACTTATGAATAACTCAACTATTCTATTTTATATTTACTTAATGTGGACCTCCATTTAATGGTGATCATATCCTGATCAAGCTCAATGTAATGTTTTAAAGCAGTAAGTGTCAACATGCTGTGAACACTTTAGATACAACTAAGGCTGAGATTGTGAAAATCTGCTCATGAATTAAGTAGCAATGAGACCCTGAGAGGAGTTCAATAAAAAAAGACTTACAATTACATAGTACACCTTCAAAGGGCATGAGCTTTACTTGCCAAATCAACTGCCTTGGTCAGAGAAGGGGATAAAAGACAACATAAAAAGAAATTTCAAAAAGACAAAACTATTGCGCTTCTTTATGAATGAGGGATAGAGAACAAAAAAGCAGCAGAGTAAGTTACCAAGAGGGATATTCAAACAAAGCTCACAACTTAGTGTTTTAAATTACTTTAGAAGGACAATATTAGTCAGCAACATGGACTTCTAAATATGGGCAATGGCGACATTGGAAATGAAGGGACGAACATACGAACAGTAACAATCATAGAATACATTGCATCGATATTCACAATTGAGAAGACAGGATAACATTCCTGACATTAAAACTAATGCTTCAAAACAGACTTCCATACCAATTAATGTAATTAAATTAAGGGTGATCTTGAAAAAATTACACCACCTCCTCAGGATTCTATAGTTTAAGGAAGTAGATAAAAGCAATGAAATTGTTCAAGTAATAATTTTCTAGTGTTCTCAATTCTCTCTTAGTTTAGAAAATAGTGAAAACTAAGAGGGGGTAAAAGGGGTGTGCTTACTTAACACTTGCCTTCAGTATTATTGGAAGCCATACATAAGTTTAGATTGAATAAATGCTTTGAAAGTTTTCAGTATAAAATTGTTTAGTGTAAAATGTTGCATTTATAAATTTGATGTCATGTTCAACAAGTCTTTTTTGAAAACAAAGTGGTAGAATTTTGGGCAACAAAACATAAATACATGTCTTCTATATGCACTTCCAGAATGGATCTTTTGAGGAGCCCTCTGAAAGACTGAGCGAAAGTTGAAACTTAAGCAAATGAAGGCAAATATTTTAATGAGTTAAAGAGTTGGCTGAGGTTGATGAGACAGAAAACAGAGTATCTTTAATACTAATCCAGTGTCTTTAATAATAATTTATGTGCTCTAAAATCCTTGTTTTACCAGGATGATATTTGTACTCTGGAGGAGAGATTACACAAAAATAATAATAATAGGTTCTACTCACTGGCACTGAAAAAAGTGCAAGGATGACTTAACTGAAATTCCCAATGCAAACCGATTTGATAGGGTAGATTGGAATAAATTAGTTCTGATGGAGGAGGGACATAGTCGAGCATACATGATCCGAACTTGGAGCCAAGCCTTTCAGTGCAGTGGGGTAATACTTTTGCATAAAAAAGGAGCAGGGACTTTGGAATCCTATTTCAGAATGGAAACCAATAGTAGATCAATTGTTCCATTTTAACCTCAGACACAAAGTTAAGGTGTTGAAGAGTATAGCAAAACAATGAATGCAGAGAACTTGCTTACATATCAGCCACAATCCCATTGAGTAAAGGACTGATGTGACAGGCTAAGTAATCTATTTTTCAAATATATTTCTGTATTCTTAGATTTTTTTGCCCATTCTCTTAAAATTCCTGTTCTGTTTTCCAATGATCCATCGGAGAAAAATGGTTTTTACTCTTCACTGAGTGCAAAGTTAGACAACTTGATGTGTACATTATGAGGGTGAGTACCACTTTGGCCTAAATGACAGTCAAGCAGCAGGATGCTCTATCCGACATGGAATTAATCAATAAATGTACTATCATTGTTCTTTGGAGTGCTGGCAACAAAATAGCTTAACCTTGCCCCCACTGGATACGTGGCTTCCCATACTTTGAAAAGTCATTAGTGAATTTTATCAACCTCTTCCTGATGGTCATTTGGCAGTTCCTCTATGACATATATAGCATCTTATCTTGAAAGACAGAGTGTCAGAATGTAGAACTCCAAGACCTTGTTATTTCAGATATACGTTCTCATGCCAAATGATAAAAAAATTAATTCCAGCTGTAAATTCTAGAATATGGATAATTATTTTTACTGTGTTAAGAAAAAGACTTAAAATAACTGGTCTGTTGCGAGCCTTGACATCATTAATACAGTTGGATCACCAGAAATAATTTCTACCTCTTTTGATTGGAATATTACTAGATGATTTTTATGTTAATTAATTAGAAATTCATATTAGGCCAAGCATTGTAAAAGAATGAAGTTTTTACATATCTTTGCAATTTGGTGAAGTTTCATGTATGTCATCTTCGGGCCTGGTCCTTTGAATGAAGGCAATTTGGAACCATTTTTATACCTTCCGCAGTCTGGCCAATTGACTCATTTAAGTAACTAATTTCTTTTAAGAAACAATAAGATTTCATGCTCTTGCAAATTTACCTTATATAGAGAACATTTCACTGTCACAAACACTGAAATGCTATTTGTGTTTCATTGTGAAACACTTTAAGATATCTGAATGTAATGGAAATTGCCAGTTCATCATCCTTTCCTGTTAGACTTGTTGGTAACTACAAAGGAAGTTTGGCTGTTCCTGATGTTGAGTGATCAGCACAGTTTTCACTCCAGTGAATGGAGTACTACTGAGCATATTGTATTAACTGCTGAATTATAATACAGTGTATACTTTACTGAGAACTTGGGCTTCATGTTTTCTTTTTCTCTTTCCGCTAGGCTAGTTTTGATGGAGAGAACATTGGAAACTGTCCATTTTGCCAACGCTTATTCATGGTTTTGTGGCTGAAAGGGGTTAAATTCAATGTAACAACAGTGGATATGAAAAAGTAAGTGCAGGATAGGAGTGATTCAGAAATTTACTATACAGAAGAAGACTATGCAACGTGACCGTTGATGGCATTCTGTTACATCCTGGTTAAGACAGCACAATTTAAACTCACTTCCTTGGTCTTGGCCTTTTGGTTTTTAGACTATGACTCTTTAAGTGGTCATATGAATGCATTTAATGCATTAGGGCTTTCTGCTTCCATTAGAATTTCAGATGGTGAGTTTCAGTCTGCCATTCATTGCTTTGGATGGTGTTTCTTCTATTCCCTTCTTATTCTTTCATTAATTAAGATAGATTTATTACTCCTAATTATTTATCTGTCTGTGAAAGAAATAGGACTGTCCCTCTTTTTCATCCAGTCTAGGCTTCTTAAGATTTTAAATGATTTCATCAAACCTCCCGCAAGCTTCCTCATTTCAAAGAAAACACCCTCAGCTTCCAGTCTCTCCTCAGAACCAGGATTCTCCAACATCCTCACAAATCTCATTTCCTCTCCGCATTCTTGCATGGAATAACTGTGTGCAGAAATGTAGTCATGGCCTCAAATTCCAGCATCAAAGAGACACTGAAATCTGGAGCCTAAAAGGAAACTGCTGGAGGAATTCAACAGGTCAGGAAGCATCAGTGATAGTAGACAGGGTTATAACACTGCATCAGGACCACGAGTGCGGAGGCAAGATCGTCAGTATAAAGAGGTGAAAGGGTGAGGTCAGGCATGAGATGGTAGCTGATAGGAGGAGCCTGGTAAGGAGGCAGTTGATAAGAAGATGGAGTCTGTGGAAGGAGGAGGAATGTGAAAGTTAAAACAGAGGCCTTTAGCGAATAACTAGAAACATATAATAATAAAAACATAGGTCAGATGAAGCCAGGTGGAGAGAGGGAAGGGAAAGACAGACGTAGGCTGGAAGGTAATGTCAAAGTAGACAAGGGAAGGATGGTGGGCAGATGGAATCATGTGGCTGAGGGGATAGACGGTGTAAGTAAGGGAAAGAAATTCAGATGGATACATGTGCCAGTGATGGAAAGATGGAAAATAAAAAGGCAAATAAAGAGAGAGAGAATTGAGATGGAATTGTAAGGAACACAGGAGGTCGGTGTTACTTGAGAATGGAAAATTAAATGTTCGTATCACTTGGCATGGGTTACTCAAGCAGAATAATGAGGTATTGTTCTTCTAGTTTGTGTTTGGCCTCACCGTGACAATGGAGAAAGTCAAGAACATACAGGATGGTGTAAGAATGGAAACGAGTTCAAGCTCAAGATGGCTCTTGTGGACGGAGCGGTTGCTGTGTCTGTGCTTGGTCCTGTTGATGGAGAGAAAACTGCCCTGAGAAGAGTTGTTTTGACCCCTGAAGGGTGTTGAGGGATGTGGTGTAGGAGTAAGTGCCAGGGGATGGGTAGGGATGTATTAGAGGTTGAGAGGACCAACGAATTATGGGAAGAGTGGTCACCATGGAAAGCAGAGGTGGAGTTGCCGAGGAGAAGACATAACGGGTGATGGGATCACATTGTGCTAACATCATCACCTGCCTTTTAATGTTTCAGTCAGTACAGACAAATTACCTTGTATCGGTTCTTAGTCACATTATCTACCTGTTCTAGTGATCTATGGATCTGCATTCTAAGATTCTCTGCTTCTCTGTAGTTGTGAATCACCCACCTTTTTTGTGTACTCCTTTGTCTTATTTCGTCTCCTTAAGTGTATTTCACACGTCTTCAAATAAAGTGTACTAGCTACTTTTATGCCACCATGCATAGTTTCAATGACCAGTAATAACAATTGATTATGCTTTAAGTCAAATACATTTTACTTTCATGTCTTCAAAGACATCTATTGACCCCTGGAGATTGTGGGCAAATAACAGCAGATTAACATTGACAGGTTGTGCTGTTCCACTCTGTAAATGATTAGCAGATGTCACGTTCTTTGTAAAGTTGCTCAGCGCTGATAAAAGGCTGAGCAACTTTTCAAAGAACTCAGGCACTAAAACGCATTTACTTTTGGCAGCCCGGCAAACTACAGTTAAAATAAATGTCTTTGAATTCCCACCAAATTCCTGCTTGTTTACCTCCAGAGCTGATGTGTACTGAGTATACTGAGATATGCAGCTCCTTAGTATATGTACTGTATGTGTGACTGAGTGAGGCATTAGCCGATGACTCCCTGTTGAGTAGAAGTAGTCAGAGCAAAGCATAAGCTTCAAAACATAATTATAAAATGCCCTTGTGTTTCCAACTGGAAATCTGAAACAGAAACATCTGGAAACGCTCAACAAATTAGGCTGCACTTGAGTAAGAGTCAAAAAATTTTAGTTCAGTGTTTACAGTTTATTATTTTGATAAATAAAACTCATTGTTACTTAACAAATACTTAAATCTGAATACAAACTTGCAAACTGTCCCATTGGAATCAAAACTCACCGGTGGATAATTTGTACATTACATAGTATTGTTGATTGAATAGCAAACATCAATTGATTCATAATTTTCAAATTTTGTGAGTTCTCTATCCAGTTTCTCATGTTTATCGTATATCCAGTGCTGGATGAGCAGCAACTTCCTCTAACTGGGTATTGGAAAGATCAAGGCCACCACCTATGCTCCCTGTCAGAAATAGTGTTGCCAAGCCATTGACTCCATCTCTTTCCCTGTCAATCTCTGAAAGTGATCCGAACTTGACAGCTTTGGTACCATATCTGAGATGAGCTTTGAAATTCATTTTCTTGCCATGACTAAGTCTGCCAGTTTCCACTCCGACATAATAGTCTGGTGCTGTCTCATTATGAGACAGGGACCTACTTGTTTATAGGAGCAGAAATCAGAAACAGTAGACTGACCTTTCAGTGGGAAAACTGTTAAGGATCTGAGATCATAACTCCTTAAGTTTTAGATAAGGATGAGTTTGCTGGAGAATATTAAGTTGGAGCAGGGCAATTATGAGAATTATTAGAGAAGAATTAGGGATTGTTAATAGGAAACAGCTATTTTTGAGGAAGTCCACATCTGATATGTGTGGAGCGTTTAAATGTACACAGTGCAGGACAGGCATGTTTCAGATCCATGTACACAGTGCAGGACAAGCATGATTCAGACCCATATACACAGTGCAGGACAAGCATGTTTCAGATCCATGTACACAGTGCAGGACAGGCATGTTTCAGATCCATGTACACAGTGCAGGACAAGCATGATTCAGACCCATGTACACAGTACAGGACAAGCATGATTCAGACCCATGTACACAGTGCAGGACAAGCATGTTTCAGACCCATGTACACAGTGCAGGACAAGCATGTTTCAGTGAGAAGGAAGGACAAAGGTGGCAGCTGAAGGAAACCTGGATGTTGAGAGGTGATGAATTTAATCAAGAAGAGAAAGGATTTTAGAGACCTAAAATCAAACAGAGCTCTTGAGGATTATAAAGAAGCCAATAAAGAGAATTAGGAAAAACAGGAGGGGCCATGAAAAGTCCTTGCAAGTAGGATTAAAGAGAATCCCAAGGCATTCAACAAGTACATCTAGAGCAACAGGTAACACAGGAGTGAGTGAAACCACTCAAGATAAAGGAGGGAACAAGTGCTTGGTGGTGGAGGATGTGGGTGAAGTTCTAAATGAATACTTTGCATCTACATTCACCAAGGAGAAAGATGTGTAAATAGGGAGATTAGTGTGGACCGTGCTAATTTTGAGTTAAAGAAAAAGGTAGTGTTGGATCACTTAAAGAACATTAAGGTGGATAAGACCTCAGGGCTGATCAGATATATGCCAGGTTATTTAGAGTGGCAAGAAATGAGATCGCTTGTGCCATAACAATTATCTCCATGTCCTGTGAAGCCACAGATGAGGTCCTTCAGGACTGGTGAGTAGTCAGTGTTGTTGTGTTGTCTAGCTGCCCTGTTATCAGAAGGATGTCAAGACTTTAGAGGGGGCATAGAAAAGGTTTACCAGAGGCTGCTTGGATTACAGGGCATGTACTATGTGTATGTAGGCCTACATTAGTCTCAATAGACCATGGATTTGCACCTTGAAAAGTTTCCAGGGTACAAGCCTGGGCAATGCTTTTTTTTTAATGGAAGACCAGCAGTTGCCCATGCTGCAAGCCTCCCCTCTCCACGCCACCGATGTTGTCCAAGGGAAGCCTCACATGCAGCCTCAGCCAAGGCTTGAACTAGCGACCTTCAGATCACTAGATGAACACCTTAACCACTTGGCCACGCGCCAAAACGTATGTACTATAAGGGGAGACTGGACATTTTTTGGTTGTTTTCTCTAGACTGGTGGAGGAAGAGCAGAGATCTGATAGAGGTTTAAAACTTCAAAATAAATTTTTAACAAAATTCAGAAACAGTATGTCACCATATACAACCCTGAGATTCAATAAATACTGAATAAATCCAATAACCATAACAGAATCAATGAAAGACTGCACCAGCAGGATGGACAATCAGTGTGCAAAAGACAACCAATTACGTTATATGCTGCAGGTTGTTCTGAGACTAATTCAAAAGAGGTACATTTAGAAATGCAGAACATTGCTTTGGTTCACTGGTGCCATCTTGGAAGCAACTGATACAATGACAAGAGTCACAGATAAGGTAGACAGCCAGTATCTTTTTCCCATGGTTGAATTGTCTAATACCAGAGGACATGTATTTAAAGTCAGATGGGGTAGGCTCAAAAGAGATCTGTGGGGCAAGTTTTTTTACACAGAGTTGTGGGTGTCTGGAATGTGCTGCCTTGATGATGGTGGATGCAAATAGAGACATTCAAGAGGCTCTGGGAGAGGCACATGTGCTGTACATGCAGCAAATAGAGAGATATGAACATTGTGCAGGCAGGATGGCTTAGTTTAATTGGGCATTGACTACTTATGTTATTAGTTTGGCATAACATTGTGGGCTGATGGGTCTATCCCTGTGCTGTATTTTTCTACCTTAACATCGTCTGAGGAGGGCTGCTGTCAATCTTACTTTGAAACATAGAAAACCTACAGCCCACAAAGTTCTGCTGAACATGTCCCTACCTTAGAGATAACTTGATTACTAGACTTACCCATAGCCCTCTATTTTTCTAAGCTTCACGTACCTATCCAAAAGTCTCTTAAAAGACCCTATCGTATCTGCCTCCACCACCATTGCCGGCATCCACACACTCACAACTCTCTGAGTAAAAACACTTACCCCTGCCATCTCCTCTGTACCTATTCCCCAGCATCTGAAACCTGTGTCCTCTTGTGGCAACCATTTCTACCCTGGGAAAAAGCCTCTGACTATCCACACGATCAATGCCTCTCATCATCTTGTTCATCTCTATCAGGTCACCTCTCATCCTCTGCCACCCCAAAGAGAAAAGGCTGAGTTCTCTCAACCTATTCTCATAAGGCATGCTCCCCAATCCAGGCACCATTCTTGTAAATCTCCTCTGCACCATTTCTATGGCTTCCACATCCTTCCTGTAGTGAGGCGACCAGAACTAGGCACAGTACTCCAAGTGGGGTTTAACCAAGGTCCTATATAGCTGCAACATTACCTCTTGGCTCCTAAATTCAGTTCCACGAGTGATAAAGTGATAAGCCTTCTTAACCACCTGGTCAACCTGCACAGCTGTTTTGAGCGTCCTATGGACTCAGACCCCTAGATCCCTCTGATCCTTCACGTTGCCAAGAGTTTTGCCATTAATACAATATCCTGCCATCATATTTGACCTACCAAAATGAACTACTTCACACTTATTGGGTTTGAACTCCATATGCCACTTCTCAGGCTATTTTTACATCCTTTCAATGTCCCGCTGTAACCTTTGACAGCCTCCCACACTATCCACAACACCTCCAACCTTTGTGTCATCAGCAAACTTACTAACCCATCCCTCCTACTCCCCAGCCCTCATACAGGTCATTTATAAAAATCATAAAGAGTAGAGGTTCCAGAACAGATCCCTGAGGCACTCCACTGGTGACGACCTCCATGCAGAATATGACCTGTCCACAACCACTCTTGGCCTTCTGTGGGCAAGCCAATTCTGGACCCACAAAGCAATGTCCCCTTGGATCCTATGCCTCCTTACTTTCTCAAAAGCCTTGCATGGAGTACCTTATCAAATGCCTTGCTGAAATCCATATACACTACGTCTACTGCTCTTTCTTCATCAATGTGTTTAGTGACATCCTCAAAAAATTCTATCAGGCTCGTAAGGCACGACCTGCCTTTGACAAAGCCACATTGACTATTCCTAGTCATATTATACTTCTCCAAATGTTCATAAATCCTGCCTCTCAGGATCTTCTCCATCAACTTACCAACCACTGAGGTAAGACTCACTGGAATATCATTTCCTGGGCTATCTCTACTCCCTTTCTTGAATAAAGGAATAACATCTACAACCCTTCAATCCTCCGGAACCTCTCCTGTCCCCATTGATGATGCAAATACCATCGTCAATCTCCTCCCTTGCTTCCCACAGTAGCCTGGGGTACATCTCATCCAGTTCCGGCGACTTATCCAACTTGATGTTTTCCAAAAGCTCCAGCACATCCTTTTTCTTAATATCTACGCGCTCAAGCTTTTCAGTCTGCTGCAAGTCATCACTACAATCACCAAGATTCTTTTCCATAGTGAATACTGAAGTAAAGTATTCATTAAGTACCTCTGCTATTTCCTCCCGATCCATACACTCTTTCCTACTGTCATACTTGATAGGCCCTATTCTTAATGGTTAAGATTAACCAGCTAGAAAAGTTTTATTCCCCCCACCCCCCACCAAATAATACTTCATTAACCTGTATAAATCAACAATCATCTGATGAGCTGCTGTGCTCAGATACAGACACACACAGCAGAATGTGTATATTCTTTACTGGCTGTGAAGAAGTCAGTCAGAACTGTTTTGTTAAAAAATACAGAATTCCATAAACTAGTTAAATGTTAAAGTAATTAGAATGGGGTCTCAGTGCATTGACATCCATTGGTTACCATTTCCCCTCTACCCCCAGCCCATTCACTAACACTCACTGCTGACGAATGATTTAAGTTATAGAGCTGGTTACAATCACACAATGTTATAAGACCCATTTTAAAGAGTAAGACTCTTAAACCTCACATGTATCATGATAAGCTAAGTCTGCCATTGATTTCAAGGAATAAAACCAGGAAACACTGGAGGTAAAACAGGCAGAACTTTAAAATGTTTAATAAAAACCCAAAGATAGGTCATTGACCTGAACAATTTTTTTCTTGTCTATAATGTCTGCAATACTGAGCATTCCTAGGATTTTCTATTTTCCTTTAGATTTTCAGTGAAAAAACTGTTTTTCTTCTGTATGGGTCTCCCAGTTCTGCACTCAAGAGAAACCATGCGTTTTATATTTTAGGCTGCATTGAGGCTTGCAACCAGAAAGGTTAGCAACAATTGTCAGAACATGACACTTAGCATCCACTTGTCAGTTGCTCTTGAGTCAAGTGAAACTCAGGTGATCACTTCATTAAGTTGTTGGCAATGAAGGATAATCTCAGAGAGCGGTCCTGAAACCATCCTTCTACGTAGTCTTTAACTAATTTTACATCAAAAAATACTGGCCTTCATAATATTCCTGGTGGGAATCAGCAAGAAATGCTGGGTCAATTAATGACGGGGAGAGGATGAGCTGATTAGATTGTGGCATGATCAGCCAGGTTGTGATAAGCAAGAACACATTTCCATTGTCTCCTCTGGGTTCATCGCTTGGTGTGTTGAATCCTATTATATACATAAACATAGTTTCATTAAATATATAATTGAACACAGCCTTACTATTGGTTTTAAAAAAAACTTGATCTCATTTATTTCTGTGTCCAGCTCTTCAGTTATCATCTCTTTCATCTCAATTACTAGAACAGCAGCATAGAGTTCAAGAATTGATATTTTGAGATCTAGTTTGGGAACAAGCTTTGCCTTGCCCAGGATGAATCCAACTTCACTTTCTCCAGCAGTATAATTTTCTGTGTGATCTTCAGGTATCCAACCGCAACAACTTTAGTTGATGCATCCAAGAAGTTGCAGACCTCTTTCTTTCGGGCTGCAGGTAACAGAATTGTTGTATAGGTTCTTGGAATCTTCAAGTCTTTAAGATCCTGAAGGGAAGAACATCACTGCTGGCACTTTTCATGTTTCTCTGTAGGGAATGAAACATCCCATCCACAAGTGGCTGAGGTCAACTCTCTTAACACGAAGTGTCTTTGAATACTGACTGGAGCAGCAAATCCAAGAAAGTGAAATAGGGTGTGGGTAGCTGATACCACACCATGGCACCTAAAGGGTCTTTCGGCATCAGCAGCTTGGAAATTAAGGGTGTCGGTAACAAGTTCCACCCAAGGCCCAGACTGTGCTGCATAGGAGGGAGGTCCTGTCCAAGGTTCTGTAGACTGAGGGATGAGTTGATTCAGGGCCTACTCTCTGTTATTTGGTAGCAGTTGTCATGGAGAGCAGAAAGGAAAGAGAGCTACCCAACAGTTTGACTCATCTTTGCTTAATGCTTTCTTCATGATTTAAAGGAAGATCTGAGCTTCGCTGGAAGGTACTAGCTTATAATCATCTTCTGAGTGACAGAAGTCCAGGTTGCCTTAATCTGGTTGAGAAGAAGTATGTATGTCTGGACACTTGGTTTGCTTGTCTACAATCTTTTCTTTCCTACATATTCTGCTCTCACAGGGTCTGAAATGGTTTGGGCATCATTCTCCAGGATATTAGTCTTAAATGTGCTGATAGTGGGCCGATGAGCACCATTGAGTCAGACTTCATCCACTATGACCCAACCCAGGTCCAATCATCGGGCATAAGATGCATTGTGCCAACCATTGTCCATCCTGATCTGGACTGACCACAATGTCCATTCAGCAGACCCATGTCAGGCTTGCTAGGCCCTCTGCTTCTGGCAAATCATCTTCAGCATCTCTTACCAACCCAGCTCCTGGAACACTAAGATGGACACCTTGTTATGACAGTTCAACCCAGCTGAAGTGGTGATGGACCCTAGGCGCATCATTCCATCCTTGCAGATTCTCGTTCTGATCGTCTGGGATCTTGAGAAACAGATCCGCCAGTCCTTACAGCATGAGCCTGTTCCAACTGCCACAGCTGAGAACTGCACATACATACTACCAGCCATGTATTCCAGGGCACTGCAGTGGGGTTGACTCTTCACCCTTCTCTGGACATTTAGAAACATCACTCTAGATGTTCTGCGATGCTAGTTTTAGCAGCCCAATATGATTGCTGATGTTCGTCACTTTGTTGCTATGTGCCCTCAATGTGCCCAGTCCAGTTCCTCCAACCATCTGTCTTGGGTTTCTGTGGCCTCTACTGGTCCCTCAATGCCTATAGTCCCATATTGTCATGGATATCATCATTAGTTTCCCTCCTTCCGATAGGGTCATTATTATCATGACAGTAGTGGACCAGTTCTGCAAGGCAACCTATTTCATTGCCCTCCCCAAATGTCTGTCAGCTGCTGAGACAGCAGAACAGTTCTCCAATATGTAGTTCACCTCCACGGTTTTCCTCAAGACATTGTGCCAAACTGCAGCCCACAATTCGGCACTCGCTTTTTCTCCCTTCTCCATGTCTCAGTGAGTTTGTTCTCTATGATATGCAAACCTATGGTCTGTCAGAAAAAAGACACGTTGAGAAGTTTCTGCAATGCTTTGTTACCAATAACCTTTTGATATGGAAGAAGTATTTTCTCTGGGCCAAACTGCCTCACAATTTATACACTTCCTCTGCCATGATATGTAACCCTTTGAAGTGCTTCATGGCTACCAATCCCTATTGTTCTCCATGGAGGAAACAGCGATGGAGGTCCCATCACCAGGGCTTGGTTTGCCACTGCTGCAATGCCTAGAAGAAGGCACTGAGGGCCATCCTAGTTACCAACTGCACATACTGCCACCAGGCCAACTGCTGGTAGTGCCCAGCCAGATTACTTCCACCTGGGGACTGAGATCTGCAACTGCACATCGACCCTGGCAAGCTCTTGCCCTGGTTCATTGATCACATCAAGATCACCGATCGCATCAGTCCTGTCAGTTACCATCTCCATATGTCACCATCCCTCAGGATCACACCTCCCTTCCATGTAACCCATCTCAAGCCTGTTATTCACAGAGCTGCTAACCCACCTGAGCCTGCACCTTTGGTACCTTGGATGGCAGAAGGTGGTCCGGTGTGCAAGATTCGCTGGGTGATGGATTTCTGTTGTCCTGGATGGGGCGTGCAGTATCTGGTTGACTGGGAAGGATGTGGCCTGAAGAGAGATCTTGCGTGCCATCCAGTTTGGATCCATCACTCATCAAGAGTTCCATCAGACCCACCTAGATCGTCCTGGGCCATCAAGTGTCAGTCATAGGAGGGGGTTTCCTGTCAGACCTGTACATGTGTCACCTGTAGCTTATTTAAACTCAGCTCTCATCCACATCACCCATCAAACCAGCCAGCCTCAACCAGTTGCTCCTAGCCTTCTGATATCTTGTTGTCTTGTCATGTTAAGTATCCATTCTCTCCTGTTTTGTGACTCTTCATGGCTTGTTGTTTTGCAGTTTGTTATTAAAGTTATTGCTCGCCACTAAATCATCTCCACTGCTCTGCATCTGGGTCAAGCCACCTCAGCAGTTCCTGACAGGATAGGGGACATAATGCTTTATTTAATATTTAAAACCTTCAGTTATCCACTGTTTGTGCATATTGGTCAGTAGTTTCTCCACTACGGGGTTTATTCCTCTTGCTGTGTCCAAGGAACTCTGTCCTTGTAGGTAACCTATGCTTTTGTGGCTTGTTCTTCTGCAACAGATCTGTGAGCTTTTCTAACTTCTACGGTTTCTTGTGTGAGAGCTTTGGAAAATTATCGAGTCTACTGAAGAGAGACTCTTTTATTGCCTGTGAAGAGCTGCAGCATTTGTCCAGTCTCTGCCACAGCATTTGTAAACCTGCAGCTGGATTATTAATGTGAACTGCCCTAACCCTTCCAGCATGTTGCAGTGACTCCCCATCAAGCCACCTACAGAGAAGATCTCGCTCTGCACTAGGTTTGATACTTGGTCCTTGGGCAGCATTGCAAAAACTTGACTTCCAGGACAGATTACTGGCAGACTGATTGATGAACACTTTCACTTCTCCTGTGACTAGGTCTCAACGAGCCAGATACCAAGCCAAATCTAATGCACCTGCAGCTCCTGCATGAGAGCATTGTGGAGACTGGCTTGCCAAATGTGTGTCCTCGGATGGATAAAAGTTCAGTCTGTCCCTGTCTGTTTGGCTGAGGTTGGCATCAGTAGTAACTCTTGTCTGAGGTCTTTGTTGTGGTGGAACTCCAGATGGGGATGTTGTGGCCTTTGGCGCTGTAGGCCTTGTTTGTCAATACCTGGCCTATGTGAAAGGCATATTGGCCTCCTACTGTAGACAGCTACTCCATGCAAAAGCTAGAGCACTTTTTTCTAGCCAAAAAGCATTTGAACATATTCTTTAGTAAGATGATTTGGCTGCTGTGATGGCAAAGCATAAATGATTCCAGTTACAGTTTCACAGTGGTCTAAATCAGCAGCTGCTCTTAATACACTTTTGCTTTTGCTGAGGTGGCCACAACTTATGCTCTTCCTTCAGCACAGTTAACATAACCTCTCCACTTGCCCTGTCTCCATGTCTATACATGCTTTCTCCATGTCTAATTGAACTTGCTCCATTTCTATATGAGCTTTCTCTGTTTGCATCTCAACTCTGCGCTGAGCACACGCTGCTTTCATTCTAGCTGCTTCAGCTTTGGTGTGAGCTTCTGTTGCAATTATACAAATTGTGGTTCAAAGGTCAAGTTTAATGTCAGAGCAGTGTATACAACATACATCCTGAAATGCTTTTTCTTCGCAAAACATCCACAAAAACAGAAGTGCTCCAAAGATTGAATGACAGTTAAATGTGAGAACACCAAAGCTCCCCCAGCTCCCCTCTTTCATGTGTATGCGGCAGCAAGCAATGATCCCTCTCCCCCCCACCAGCAAAAATAAACGTGCATCAGTACAGTCACCAAGCCCAAGCATGTGCTAAGCAATAGCAAAGACACAGACCAAAGTTACCCCAAAAGCTTCGCATTTCATCCAAAATTTGACAACCCACATGTTCTCTCTCTCCCTGGCAATGGCGAGGGAGGTGTCCCCCATTTTCACAGCGAGTGGGAAACATAACAACAACCTAACACACACAAAATGCTGGTGGAACACTGCAGGCCAGGCAGCATCTATAAGGAGAAGCACTGTCGACGTTTCGGGCCGAGACCCTTCGTCAGGACTGAAACAGGGCTTCTTGGCCCGAAACGTCGACAGTGCTTCTCCTTATAGATGCTGCCTGGCCTGCTGTGTTCCACCAGCATTTTGTATGTGTTTGTTTGAATTTCCAGTATCTGCAGATTTCCTCGTGTTTGCTCTTTAAATAAAAACAACCTGCTGGTTTACAATCTTAAAAGTCCGTTTCGTTGCTTTTTTCGAACACTGTGTCCGAAGATCGCAAAGACCTCAGGTCTTTGGGCCCTCAGTGAAAGATTTTCTGGCCTCCCTGATGACACACGAGTTTCCAGCCACGACACTAACCCTCGATCCGCCCGTCTGCAGACCCCCGAAATCTTAGGCTTCCAAACACGATCAAGACTCTCAGGCCAAACCCTTAGCATGTCAAATAACGGCCAGTCATGGAACCTCAAGATCGGGTCCCATTCCCGCAAAGAACCAAAGCCTGTGTGTAACTCCAGGTCAGGGTCTTCAAAAGAACCCTGAAAAACAAAAATAAAGATATTGAAGGTAGAAATAGAGCTGTTTTGGAAGATACAAGCAAAGGAGCTGCCATTAGGCGCCATCATCCCTCCTAAGATCAAGCTTTGTTCAAGCTTTCCAAATGAGCCACATTGTCACCTGATTTCCGGATCTTGGTGATCAATATTGATTGGGAAGATAGCTGACATTATCACCTGTGACATTCAGACGCATCTCCAGTCCATGGGTGACATCTTTGAAGATGAGTTATCTTTTCAGTCTACCGCCCTTACATGTATGTACAGAACGATGCCGAGAGAGAAGTTTTCTTCAGGGTTTTCAATGAGACTTTTTACTTGTGAAAAGATCTTGCTGTTCCAAGGGCATATAAAGTGGATGGAGATGAATGTCTTCCCAATGTGTGGCTTCAAGTCAAATCAACAGGAAATTATATCAAAAACTGTTTATAAACAGGAAGTGATGCTCATATATAATGAGCTGTCCAACTGAAGGCTAGAACAACCTATGATTAACAGTGTTAATTTAAAGCTGACCTGACATATGGACTTCTCTCTCTATTGTTGCCACTTCTCTGTTTCAAGTTACCATATTAGTTTAAGGGTGTCTATAGCTAAGCACTTCTCGCTCCTCAGGAGAGAAATTAACATTGAATATTAACTCTAGTGTTGGCTCTCGTGCTTATATGACATTTGGAACCACATGGATTGAGTATAAGTTGTATAATGTATTGCAGCATTTTGAAACACGGCATTTCAGAATATTCAGCAGAATTTGTCACTGGCGATTAGCAATGAGTAGGGTCTTTTATTTGTATCTGAGATATTTTGCATTCTTACCTCCACTCCTTACTGGAGTCACATATTTCAATCAACTTACACCTCTTCCAATTCTCACAGGAGACCTGCAGAATTGCTCCATCTAGCTCCAGGCACCAATCCACCATTTCTTATTTTCAATGGGGAATTAAAAACTGATTTCATCAAGATTGAAGAGTTTCTTGAAGAGACATTGGCTCCACCCAGGTATAAAATATAGAATATAATATAAATGAAGCTGTAATATTAATATTAAATACTTTAACCCTGTTAGATGCTCTTGAAGTTTGCTCGCTGTAGTGGTTTAGGGAATCACTAGAATATGTGACAAGAAATGGTTTAATTTAGAATTCATTTTAAATGGTTATTTGGAGCTGACTGGCTGAAGGGCTTGTTTCTATTTTGTATTACTCTGTGACTTCCACAAGGCTTCATCAGATCAAGCATAAATATGTAAATAGAGTACAGCTATTATGATAGTATGATATTCTGACAATATGCTATCTGATTATTTAGAAATTATTGCAGTGTTAAGCTAGCTATTTTCTTATTTCTTTTCTGAAATTACAAGTTTACTTTTCCTACTTTCCATGTTTTTGACTTTGGATTAACTTGGATTACATTGAACTTTGGCCAAAACTATTATCCAAAATGGCCTGATTGATATGAGAAAGGTACAGATGAACAATACCATCCATTTTCCTTTAATCTTTGTATCTGTTGAGTTCCCTACCATAACCTCAAATCCAAACTACATGGCTCTTTCATTCTTACATGGGTCTAGCTGAGTTGTAATAGATAGTTAGAAAATGTATCAGTTTTATGTAATTTCCTAGTTTTCTATTGTACAAACGTACTGAACCAGTCAGGGTGTTACATGAGATTCCTCAATAATGTAGAGTGAGATATCAACTATCTACCACCAACAAAGTTAACAGCAAGGAATCCAGTTATCTTCTTGACACAATTGCTCATTCAACCTCAACCAAACTGGTCCAGTTTTGAAGGAAGTTCTTGCAAATCCCCTTTTGCTAATGACAGGTTGGTTTGAGCTACCAATTTACTACTACAGGGAGATGGCAAATATCTCTTCATTCATGATCAATTGCCATGTGAGCTAAATTCTAAAGAGCAACCAGAAAAAAAGTGTTTTCAAGTTTTCTAAATCACCTGTCAAAAAGATTTGTTTACTGGATGAATGGGTGAGAAAGTATTTGGCTACTTATGTTGTCAATTGAATGACATCATTTTGGTAATTCGGAGCAAGAGGGCTGTGGGTGAATGGCTGATTTCCAGAGCGAAGGTGGTTTTTTACTATTTGAGGTAAAAGAGGCAAGACTATGCAGGTGCGTGACGTCAGCCAGTAGAGTGCAAAAGATTTAAAAAGAAGACTGCCATATCTAGTGGGCAGCGTTGGGAGCGGGCAGTGAAGTAAGAGGCAGCAGAGTGATAGGGCTTTGGATCAACGGGCTTAGACAGTAACAGGATGAGGCAAGGCCTATGTTATTTGTGGAAAGGAGGAAGTACGTATGTGAGGCCAGTTTTCTGTTCTCTGTGTCAGATGTGGGAGGTCCTGGAGTCTCCCAGCCCCCTAGATAACCATATCTGCATCTCCTAAGGGACCGTTAGGGAACTGGAGATGCAGCTCAATGACCTTCGTCTAGTCAGGGAGAGCGAGGAGGTGATAGAGAGGAGTTATAGGCAGGTGGTCACACCTGGGCCATGGGAGACAGACAAGTGCGTAACAGTCATGAGAAGGAAGGGGAAGAGGCAGGTACTAGAGAGTACCCCTGTGGCTGTACCTCTTGACAAAAAGTACTCCTGTTTTACTGTTGGGGGGGACAGCCTACATCGAGGAAGCAACAGTGGCTGTGCCTCTGGCACAGAATCTGGCCCTGTGGCTCAGAAGGGTAGGGAGAGGAAGAGGAAGGTAGTAGTGATAGGGGACTCTATAGTCAGGGGGTCAGACAGGCGATTCTCTGAACGCAGGAAAGAAACTCGGATGGTAGTTTGCCTCCCAGGTGCCAGGGTGTTCCAGATCGTGTCCAAGATATTCTGTAGTGGCAGGGAGAACAGTCAGAGGTTGTGGTACATATTGGTACCAATGACATAGGTAGGAAAAGGGAAGAGGTCCTGAAAGAAGACTACAGGGAGTTAGGAAGGAAGTTGAGAAGCAGGACTGCAAAGGTAGTAATCTCGGGATTACTGCCTGTGCCACGCAACAGTGAGAATAGGAATAGGATGAGGTGGAGTATAAATGCGTGGCTGAGGGATTGGAGTAGGAGGCAGGGATTCAGATTTCTGGATCATTGGGACCTCTTTTGGGGCAGGTGTGACCTGTACAAAAAGGATGGGTTGCACTTGAATCCCAGGGGGACCAATATCCTGTTGGGGAGGTTTGCCAAGACTACTGGGGAGAGTTTAAACTGGAATTGTTGGGGGGTGGGAACCAAACTGAAGAGACTGGGGAAGAGGAGGTTGGCTCACAAATAGAGAAATCTTGTAGACAGTGCGAGAGGGAGGATAGGCAGGTGATTGAGAAGGGATGCACTCAGACCGAAGGTTTGAGATGTGTCTATATTAACGCAAGGAGTGTTGTGAACAAAGCAGATGAGCTTAGAGCGTGGATCAGAACTTGGAGATATGATGTGGTGGCCATTACAGGTACTTGGATAGCTCAGGGACAGGAATGGTTACTTCAAGTGCTGGGTTTTAGATGTTTCAGAAAGGACAGGGATGGAGGTGAGGGCATGGCACTGTTGATCAGAGATGGTGTCACGGCTGCAGAAAAGGTGGACGTCATGGAGGGATTGTCTATGGGGTCTCTGTGGGTGGAGGTTAGGAACAGGAAGGAGTCAATAACTTTACTGGGTGTTTTTTATAGGCCACCCAATAGTGACAGGGATACTGAGGAGCAGATATGGAAACACTTCCTGGAAAGGTGTAACAATAACAGAGTTGTCATGATTGGAGATTTTAATTTCCAAAATATAGATTGGCATCTCCCTAGAGCAAGGGGTTTATATGGGGTGGAGTTTGTTAGGAGAGTTCAGAAAGGTTTCTTGAAACAATATATAGATAAGCCTACAAGAGGAGAGGCTGTACTTGATCTGGTATTGGGAAATGAACCTGGTCAGGTGTCAGATCTCTCAGTGCAAGAGCATTTTGGAGATAGTGATCACAATTCTATCTCCTTTACAATAGCATTTGAGAGGGATAGGAACAGACAAGTTAGAAAAGCATTTAATTGGAGTAAGGGGAATTAAGAGGTTATCAGGCAGGAAATTGGAAGCTTAAATTGGAAACAGATGTTCTCAGGGAAAAGTAAGGAAGGAATGTGACAAATGTTCAGGGGATATTTGAGTGGAGTTCTGTATAGATATGTTCCAATGAGACAGAGAAGTTATGGTAGGGTACAGGAATCGTGCTGTACAAAGGCTGTAATAAATCTAGTCAAGAAGAAAAGAAAAGCTTACGAAAGGTTCAGAGTGCTAGGTAATGTTAGAGATCTAGCAGATTATAAGGCTAATAGGAGGGAGTTTAAGAAAGAAATTAAGAGAGCCAGAAGGGGCCATGAGAAGGCCTTGGTGGACAGGATTAAGGAAAACCCTAAAGCATTCTTCAAGTATGTGATGAGGAAGAGGATAAGACATGAAAGAATAGGACCTATCAAGTGTGGCAGTGGGAAAGTGTGTGTGGAACCAGAGGAAATTTCAGAGGTACTTAATGAATACTTCAGTATTCACCATGGAAAAGGATCTTGGTGATTGTAGTGATGTCTTGCAGCAGACTGAAAAGCTTGAGCATGTAGATATTAAGAAAGAGCATGTGCTGGAGCTTTTGGAAAACATCAAGTTGGGTAAGTCGCTGGAACTGGATGAGATGTACCCCAGGCTATTGTGAGAGGCAAGGGAGGAGATTGCTGAGCCTCTGGCAATTGTCTTTGCATCATCAATGGTAACAGGTTCCAGAGTATTGGAGGGTTGCGGATATTGTTCCTTTATTCAAGAAAGGGAGTAGAGATAGTCCTGGAAATGATAGATCAGTGAGCCTTACCTCAGTGGTTGTTAAGTTGATGGAGAAGATCCTGAGAGGCAGGATTTATGAACATTTGGAGAGGTATAATATGATTAGGAATAGTCAGTATGGCTTTGGCAAGGGCAGGTCATGCCATACGAGGCTGGTTGAATTTTTTGAGGATGTGACTAAACACATTGATGAAGGAAGAGCAGTAGATGGAATGTATTTGACAAGGTACCCCATGCAAGGCTTATTGAGAAAGTAAGGAGGCATGTGATACAAGGGGACATTGCTTTGTGGATCCAGAACTGGCTTGCCCACAGAAGGCAAAGAGTGGTTGTAGACAGGTCATATTCTGCATGGAGGTCGGTCACCAATGGGGTCCCTCAGGGATCTGTTCTGGGACCCTTACTCTTCGTGATTTTTATAAATGACCTGAATGAGGAAGTGGAGGGATGTGTTAGTAAATTTGCTAATGACAGAAAGGTTAGAGGTGTTGTGGATAGTGTGGAGGGCTGTCAGAGGTTACAGCGGGGCATTGATAGGATGTAATACTGGTCTGAGAAGTGGCAGATGGAGTTCAACCCAGATAAGTGTGAAGTGGTTCATTTTGGTAGGTCAAATATGATGGCAGAACATAGTACTAATAGTAAGACTCTTGGCAATGTGGAGGATCAGAGAGATCTTGGGGTCTGAGTCCATAGGACACTCAAAGCTGCTGTGCAGGTTGATTCTGTGGTTAAGAAGTCATATAGTGCATTGGCCTTCATCAATCATGGGACTGAGTTTAGGAGCCGAGAGGTAATGTTGCAGCTATATAGGACCCTGGTCAGACCCCACTTGGAGTCCCGTGCTCAGTTCTGGTTACCTCACTACAGGAAGAATGTGGAAACGATAGAAAGGGTGTAGAGGAGATTTACAAGGATGTTGTCTGGATTGGGGAGCATGCCTTATGAGAATAGGTTAAGTGAACTCAGCCTTTTCTCCTTGGAGCGATGGAGGATGAAAGGTGACCTTATACAGGAGTATAAGATAATGAGAGGCATTGATCATGTGGATAGTCAGAAACTTTTTCCCAGGGCTGAAGTGGTTGCCACAAGAGGACACAGGTTTAAGGTGCTGGGGAGCAGGTAGAGAGGAGATGTCAGGGGTAAGTTTTTTACTCAGAGAGCAGTGAGCGTGTGGTATAGGCTGTCGGCAACAGTGGTGGAGGTGGATACGATGGGGTCTTTTAAGAGACTTTTGGATAGGTACATGGAGCTAGAAAAATAGTGAGTGATGGGTAACCCTAGAAATTTCTAAGGTACATGTTCAGCACAGCTTTGTGGGCTGAAGGGCCTGAGAATAAGAGGTCAGTTATTTAAAACAGAGTTGAGGAAGAGCTTCTTCTCCCAGAGAGTTGTGCAGGTGTGGAATGCACTACCTCAGAAGACGGTGGAGGCCAATTCTCTGGATGCTTTCAAGAAGGAGCTAGATAGATATCTGATGGATAGGGGAATCAAGGGATATGGGGACAAGGCAGGGACTGGGTATTGATAGTGAATGATCAGCCATGATCTCAGAATGGCGGTGCAGACTCGAGGGGCCGAATGGTCTACTTCTGCACCTATTGTCTATTGTCTATTGTGCAGTAGGTTTTCTACGTTTCTGTTTTGGAACTTTGTCACATTTGAGCAATAATAACAAAGATTTTGCAAATAGGTACAGAATCTTTGAAATGTATGATCTCAATTTTGATGTAAGATGAATTGTTACTGACAATGAACTGTCATTTTCCATCAGTTACCCACATCTCACACCACGTCAACCAGAATCGTATCATGCTGGCAGTGATGTCTTTGCCAAGTTTTCAGCATACATCAAGAACACAAGTAAAGTTGCCAATGAAAGTAAGATTTACTGTTGCAATTAATTAATATGAAACTCAGTTTGTACCACCAGGAATAGTTTCAGATGATGTGCAAAATGCTGTATATTAACTCTTGAGGGTTTAAGTTAATGAAAACAAAAAGTTAACATTTTTGTGTTAATCACATTATTTTTAAGGCAAAGTGCTGAAGGAACACATTATCAAAGTAGAAATAGGTGTAGGCCGCAGCTCCTTGAAGTTGTTCTGCTGTTCAATAAGATTTTGTTTGATTTGACTGTAGCATCCATTCCAGATGCCTGCTTATTCTCAATGCACTAGAACCTTTCAGCCTCCTCTTCATCTACCTTGGCCTGAAAAGTATCCAAAAGTTCCATTTCATCTATTCTTTAAGGAAGCAAACTCCAATGACTCACAACCAGTTGAGGGAGAAAAGAAATATCCTACTCTGCTCTAAGTGGGCCATTGCTACAGGGACAGCTAATTCAGTTCTGTCTTGAGAGATTGCTTATGAGGGAGAAATCAGCAGGGGGAAAGTGTCTTTAGTGTGCATACAAAAATTCTAATCAAAATCAAGCTCTCCAAAGATTAGCAGCAGAACTGAATAAAGAAGACACTTAAAGCAGCCATTGGGGTAATGAAAGCCAGTGCCTTTGGTGAAGACTGTAACCAGCTTGGTTCTATCTGTTGCAAGCTCACAATATTGCACCCATTTGTAAGTATTGGAAAAGTCCATCGACTAGGCCCCTGTGCTGGTACCATAACTACATTCGCTTGCTGCACTACTCACAGGATGGGTTGCTATAGAGCCATAGAGCAATACGGCACACATACCCACGCTGACTACAGTGGCCACCTGGCCCGTTGCAATTTCTTACCCTCATCCCCATGAGCTTTTTTAATTATACTACTGTATCCGCCTCAACCATTTCTTCTGGCAGCATATTCCATACACTTACCACCCTCTGCATGAAAAGTTGTCCCTCAGAGTCCTTTTAAATCTTTCCCCTCTCACACTAAATCATTGTCCCCAAGTTTCAGTCGTATATCTTGGCGAAATGACTATTACCATCACCCCTATTTATGTCTCTCATCCTTTTAAACACTTCTATAAGGTCACCCCTCACTCTCCTACATTCCAGGGAATAAAGACCTAACACGACCAATTTCTCCCTGTAACTCAGACCTTCTAGTCCTTTTAAAATACTCAGAACTCTTCTTAACACTCTTTCAGTGTAACCGTGTCTTTTCTATAAAAGGAGATTAGTACTGTACATAGTACACCAAGTGCAGTTGACATAATGTTCCAGCTTCTATACTCGGTGTCTGAACGTGGCCAGTCTCTCCCCACAGCTCAGGCAGATGAAGGCCAGTATGCTAAGCACCCTTTTCACTCCCTTCTCTACTATAATGCCACTTTCTATGAGCTGGAGATCTGTTTTTATGAGTCCCTCTGTTCCATTATACTGCCTAGTACCCTACTATTCCGGTATAAGTCCTACATTGGTTTTACTTTTCAAAGTGTATCACTATCTGCATTGAAATCCACCTGCACTCCCTGGCCCACTTCCCCAGTTGATCAAGGTCCCACTGTAATGTACGCTAATCTTCTTCATTATAAACACCATCTCCTAATTCCACATCATCTGCATACTTTTTGACCAAGCTTTGCACATTTGCATCCACATTATTTATATAAACAATGAATAGTGACATTCCCTACAATGATCTGTGCCAAGGTCGTTGTCCCGCGCCCTCTCACAAGGCGAGGCAGAATGTGAGTGGCTACCAGGCCACACCCTGAAGCCCCAGAAACAGCAACACCCTGTGAGATTTTGACAACTCACTGGGATCAAAATTTCCTTCACTGACCTCAATTCATCAGGTATTTTGAAACATTTGAAAAGAATCAAAGTGGAATAAGTTTGAAAATTATTTTTAAAAATAAATGATTTTAGTTAAAATCATATTACAACATTTAATTAAAAGAATAAATATATTGGAAAATTTTAAAAAAGAAGCAGCTAAAATGACTTTTTAAAGAAAGTCCACAACCATGTTCAACTGATTGGGGTTGTCAATGATTCATCAGCCAGCTATGTCTATGACTTCTTTCCAATCTCTCAACTCTATTCATTTCCAAACTACCATGGGGCACAGGAGGTCTAATGTGTCAGCAGCAAACATCAAGCACATTCCTCATAACTCTATTGTAGTGCCCTGACACAGAAGTGGAAGTTACATTGAACAGCAATGACTATTCTCTGCAGAACCAATGCCCACCCACTGCTGCCCAATCCATTATTAACATGCCCTGACTCAGATAAATACAGCAGTTTTTACAGCATACCCTCGCATGGCTAACCCTCATCCTTGGCTCACTGTAGAATTTGAAACTGCTTTGCTGAAGGAGCTGAAAAGATTGGACAACTACCTGAAAGAACCTCTTCCTGATGAAATTGATGCCAACAGCACAGAGACTGTTCTTGTCTCCAAAAGAAAATACCTGGATGGAAATGAGCTCACACTGGCCGACTGCAACCTGTTACCTAAGCTTCATATCATCAAGGTAACATTTCAAACATCATTCTTGAATGAAGTAATGCAGGCTTTTTTTTTTCTCTTTAATGTACGACTGGAATTACAGAATAGTATAGACTCAATTTATTGTGTAATCCACTTGTATAGTTTAAGAATCAATTTTATCAAGGAGCCAGTCAAAGGTATTTAATTTAGTAAATTTCTTCAAAAGCTAAAAGCTATTATTCTATCTGTTAACAAAATTTTCAATCCTGTAAATATCCGAGGTTGTTCAATAAAGCATTTGTGGGCTGAACTGTATTTGGCCTCACTGTGCTGAAGAAAGAAAAAATGTGGAACCAGCTTCACATTACAGATATCCAACTACTTGTCCCACAGGCCCTAACTGGGTCAGCTGTCTGCCTGGATTAGCCAAATAAGTAACCTTTCTTGAGCAGAGTTACTTTGGAAAAGTCACACAGGAACCTACGATGGTCAAAAAATGTATACTTTTGGGGCTTTTGTGTCTATTGGGGCCATTGCACTTGGAAGATTTTTACCATCTCTAACCGATTGTCTCATTAGGCCTAATAAAAATTGTTTTAAAAGTAGCAGACCTTATCCATCTCTGTAAAGAAAGAGTCAGTGAATAAAAAGCCATTTAAAAAGATGCCCCATCATTTCCTTCATAGCTGTAACTGAAGGTATATTAACAGCTTTCAGACAACAAGCCCCTCTCAACAACATCAATTAGTGTTTAATAATTGCAAGTGTTCAGTCAGATTTTGGACAAAATGTAAACATATTTCCAAATTAAGAACAAAAGATGATCATTCTAAACACTGCACAATGCAATTACCTGCCATTTGCAACAAATGCTGAGGATTGAGTGCTCAGTGTGGACAGCAAACATGGTCGTAAGGTCTTCTTGAAGAGACCAGAATTCCCTACTGACGGAATCTACCGGAAAACCAGTGTGGATTGAAAGCAGGTTGCTCCATGACCCTCTTTCACTCGCCGCCTGGTAAAAAAAAAGTCGTGAACAGGCTCCTGTTTCTGTATCTGTTGTTGGTTTCACTGAAAAGTTATGACACAGGCAGATATTCGGCCTATCATACTGGTGCCAGCTAAAAGCAGAGCTACCCAATTTGATCAGTAGTCCGGACACCAGAGATTTTCAAGTTTATATCCAGGTAATTGTTTTAAAATGTAGGGATTTAAATTTTGCTTCTACTGCCCTGTTGGAAGTGAGGTCCAGACCCCTATTTAGTCCAAATGAAGAAAACTTCTTTCACCTAATCCTTCCAAATATTTGTGATCCTACAATTCACAATTCAACCTATATCCCCCAATTTTTGATCTCTCAGCTAAAGTTAATAAATCACTCTTTTTCACTTTATCCAGTGTGGATAATTTTATACACCTCAGCTTCCTCTGTTGCAAAACAAAGTTAACTATTCCAATCTTAAACAGAAGAGATTATGCAGATGCTGGAAACCCAGAGTAACACATAAAAATTGCTGGAGGAACTCAATAGATCAGGCAGTCTTTAAGGAAAGGAATAAAGAGTCAATGTTTTGGGCTGAGACTCCTCATCAGGACTGTATGTGTTAGCTATTCCAATCACTATATTTAGCCATAGTTCCAGTTAACTAGCAAAAATTCCCTTGACACGGATGGCTGGCATTGCGTCTACAGGATCTTTCTGAAAATCTGTTTCCCAGAAGAAGTACTCTGCTCATTCCAGGAGGTCCAAGAGGAAGTGAAGGCCACAATCCAGGATCCAAACCATGACCTGAGAGTTACTGGGAGGAAGCAAAGCTACAACTGATGATGGTTATCATCATCTGACTCATTATGTTCCAGATCATATGACACAGGCATTCATGGTCTTCTATCTGTCTTTAATCTGAGAAGTTCTAAGCAGCTCTTCAAAATTTTAGCCTGTCCTTCCCTTGATGTATCTCATGAATGTCATGCACTGTCAACTGCGACCTTTTTCCCCATCAATTTTCCCCGTTGCTATTTAGAAAGCTAAGTTAGCATTGATAACTTTGTCATCTTCTGCATAGGTATTCTTTCCAAAATAAAAAGGCAGTAGCCTCTTCAACTGCAGACAATTTCAGAGCTAAGGACATATCAGTATTCTGGGTCTGTCCTTCACAAAATGCACTGCAAGCTGTCTCGGAATTACCCGATGAATTCAGATCTTGATGAACAGGTTCCCTGATAGACATAGAGATATAGAAAACCTACAGCACAATACAGACCCTTTGGCCCACAAAGCTGTGTCGAACATGTCTTTACCTTAGAAATTACCTAGGGTTACCCATAGCCCTCTATTTTTCTAATATACAAATTACCATGATGCTCAGAAACAAAACACCAGGATACCAAGAACTCTAACAAAATCTGTCCATTATAAAATTATGGTCAACACGAATTTCTTATTGCTAATTTGGCTCAAACCTTTCTTACCATTTCATTCAGTCTAGATAAGGCATGATGTGAAAATTGGTAAAAACATGTCAGTTTCTGCAATTTCCTATAGTGTCATTGAGCACAGAAACAGGCCTTTCAGCCCACCAAGACTATACTGACTTTTTGCCCACCTGCACTAATCCCATTTGCCAGTATTATGTCCATATGCCTATATGCCTTGCCTATTTAGGTGTATGTCTACAGGCCTTTTGCAACATGATCTTGATATCAACCACTGTCTGCATGAAAAACATTACCTCTTAAATCATCTTTAAAACTCCTTAAAACTGTACTCATTTGTTTTTGATACCACCATCATGCGAAAAAGATTCTGACTGTTTACCCTATCTATATACTTCTATCAGATCACATCTCAGCTTCCTTTGTTCCAGTGAAAAGAAATCTAGCTTATCCAATCTCCTCCCATAACTCTACTCCTCATTTCTGAAACAACAAGCTGGTAATGTGGTACAGGAAGATGACCACACAGTAGGCTTGTTGCATTCCATTTCTTTATAGCTACTTTCCACCTTCGCCGTTGCAGAAAACAAGTTTTCAGACTCCGTGAAGTCTCATGGAATTAATGAATTGCCATCAGTGAGACCCTTGAGTTATCTAGCCTGCAATCTATGCGATAATGTGAGAGGTTTCCTCCTGGGACATGTCCAGAGCTTATGTCAAGTTTATGTGTGGAAGGCTGTTTGCCACAATCAGCTCAACTGCCCAGGGCACAGAGGAAGTGGAAGCATTCATGTTGTGACTTTGCCAGCAAAGTTTTTAAGAAATTCATGATCCAGAGGTCTGGGAAAGCTGGGTGACCATGAAGCTGACCTGAGAGGCTTCCATCAGGAAGGCTCCTTACTCACAGATTACACTGTTCTCCCACTTCATAGAGTTTCAGAATGTTATTGTGTCATCTTCTAGTTTTCAAGATACCTGTTGCCTTCATTATATGGTATGGCAATTCTGTTAGCTTAAAACAAGATATTTTGCTTACAATGCAAATGATCCGAGAGCGAATATCTTAAAGTACTGAATGGATTCTGACATTAGCACACATTTGATTTTTTTTTAAAAAACATGAATGTTTATTCTTTTTCCCTCTTTAATTCCACCGGACAAAAGTTAGTTTGCAAAACTTACTTGTCTGACCCAAAATCAAGCGTACTGTTCCTTACTTAACATACATTCAGTGGTCACTTTATTAAGAACCTCCTGTGCCTAATAAAGTGGCCATTTGGAGTGTGTTTGTGGTCTTCTGCACATGTAGCCCATCCAGTCCAAGTCTGGACATGTTGCATGTTCAGAGATGCTCTTCTGCATGCCGCTATTGTAACGCATAGTTACTTGAGTTATTGTTGCCTTCCCGTCAGCTTGAACCAGTCTGGGCATTTTCCTCTGACCTCCCTCATTAACAAGGCATTCTCTCCCACAGAACTGCCATTCACTGGCTGTTTCCTTTTTTAAACCATTCTCTGTAAACTCCTAAGACTGCTGTGCATGAAAATCCAAGGAGATCAGTATTTTCTGATATACTCAGACCACCCAGTCTGGCACCAATAAACATTCTATGGTCAAAGTCACCAAGATCACAATTCTTCCCCATTCTGATGTTTGGACTGAACAACAACTGAGCTTCTTGAGCACGTCTGCATGCTATTTATGTATTGAGTTGCTGCTACATACTTGGCTGATCAGATATTAGCATTAACGGGCAGCTGCACATAATAAAGTGGCGACTGAGTGTATGTCCAGGTCTCGTTACATGCATATGTGGGTTAACTCTTTGAATGTTTATGCAGAAACTTTGAAGTTAATAACTCATCTCCTTCTACCTTAGGCCATGAACTTATCAATTACCCCTTGTACTTCCTTCAGTGCTAAAGTAACATTGGATTTGTCTGGGCTCTTCTGCAGGTGGCTGCCAAGAAATACCGGAATTTTGAGATTCCTAAAGAAATGTCTTCTCTCTGGCGTTATCTGAAAAATGCATATGAGCGAAGTGAATTCAAGTGTACCTGTCCATCCACTGAAGAGATTGAAAGGGCCTACGCCGATATTGCCAAAGAAATGCAATGATGATAACTGACTCACATTGTACAGCAGAATCCCAGTGTACGGAAGTACCCAATTGTATTCTTTGAATACAGAAGTATGATAGAAATCTGTTTTGCTTTTGAGCATTGATAGCCCACTGCCTGTTAAATGTAGCTTGGTCGCTTTATGTTAAAAGCACTTATCCTATACTCTGGATCGTCTACTTATAAAATTATATTTTGGAGGAACATATTAAATTTATTTTGTTAGAAATGCAGAACATTCAAAAAAACAAAAACATAGAAAGAGGAACATCTATTGACCTGAGTCTGATACCAGCCTGAAATGTCCCTCACCAAACATATTTAACCGTGAGGTTCATCTGTTTTTCTGCAGTTACATCTTTTGGTCTTAAGACCACATAGTTCTCCTTTAACATTAGTACAGTCGGCCTTCCTTATCCGTGGGTTCTGAGAGTACGAATTCAACCAACCGCGGATCAGGAAAACCCAGAAGTTCTCTCTCCAGCACTTATTGCTTGAGTATGTACAGACTTCTTTTTCTTGTCATTATTCCCTAAACAATACAGTATAACTACTTACATAGCATTTACATTGTATTGGGTATTATAAGTAATCTAGAGATAATTTAAAGTATACAGGAGGATGTGCATAGTTTACTGCAGATCGGGAATCAAAAAAAAAACTGGAAGTTTCTAAGCCGGAACAGGTACATCCGGTATTATTTAGCATCAGTTAGTCAAACGTTTATCTTAGTATATAGTATATATTTTACCTTTCTATGCATATAAAACACTTAAGAAACATATGTATTTCAATATTTGAACCACTGCGTTGTTTAGTAATAATAGTAGTTTTCATCAAGGCAGCACCTTTCACATGCTCCATTATTCTCACTTTATCCTTTAAAATTGTTCTGATCATTGAACAACTGTAGCCTAATGCTTTTCCAATGACCGATGGCGTTTCACCTCTTTCCGATCGCTTTATTATTTTCACTTTTTTTGCAATTGTGATCGTTTTCCATCAACGGAACAGAAACACTGCGGGCAGCAGGTCCCAAGCTCTGCAGGGTCCTAAAGTCCACCACACTGAGACAGGTTAAATAAGCTCGGGTGCTCCGCTGGGTCCTAAAGTCCAGCGATATGAGCATCTGCATTGTTTGGTATCCGCAGAGGGTCCTGGAACCAATCCCCCATGGATGAGGAGGACTGACGGTAATACAATTTTACTACACAATATGTGCCTATGAGCATACTGTACCTATCTATTTAACTATAAACAACCTATAGGGGGTTAATAGTTTGGTTTGGACAAAGTAAAATATGTAAAATCTTATCGTTTACAGCTAACTTCAGACAAAGTTGCACATTATTAATTCACCGGAATCAATTTGTGGGAGGCTGACCTATGCCCCTCTAACTCTCAAGGATACCTTGTTGTGCATTGGAGAAATCTGATCCCCATTCCTTTTTTTTATTTTCATTGGATGGGGGTTTAACTGTCAATGTCAGCATTTATTGTTCACCCTTAAAAGTAATGGCTTATTGAATTTAAATTCCTTACATGCTGTATCAGAATTTAAATTCATGACAATAGATTAATGTTCCAAAATTAGTTTCCTGTCCGTTAACTTAACTGCTACACCCTTTAGCCAATACACACAATGCTATTATTATATTTTTGCTTATCAGTAGCTTCAAAATACTTCAACAACAGGCATGAACAGAATATCCTTACACAACACAGTAATGAAAATGTCTATACTAAGATTTAATTGTATTTTTTTCACTGTGATAGTCCCTAAAACTGACTGTTTAATTCACGCATTTAAAAATAATTACCATCTTGGAAAGAGGATCAGTCATGAGAAACTGAAATAGAAAATGTTAAAAATGTCTCTTTGTTAATGTAAACTGGCTAAACATCTTTGTCTGCTCTTTGTTTCCTCGGTGTCTATTCTAAAGTCTGATCAAGGCATAGTTGTTAATGAACCATGCACTTCAAAATACCAGGACTATCAGTGGGCAACCCTGGAATATTCTCCCCTGAAGGCTACAGTTTTCCTATCCTTGTATCTCCAAATCAGTGTTCTAAAATGTGGGATGATGAGATCATTGTTGAATACTAACTGGTCTTTACTGACTATGCCAGCCTTTTTGTCCCTCCTACTTAACCAATCTTTCTGCAAAGCAATAAATTTCACAACTGATGTAAGTGACAATAAACCCCATTCTGATTCTGAAATCCCCACTCGACACTCATGATGTCCAAACAGACAAGATCAAGAGGGCACAAAATAGGAAGGGAAGTTGAAGACTTCAATTTGTAATATTTTTGAATTTTCATTCTGTGTTTTTGACATTCAAGGTTATTTTAGAATGCGATTGTTTGATCTTAAATGCAGGTAAGAGTTTATTGAAGGATTATGAATACTGCAATAATTATTTTTTGGGTTTCTATGTTGCCAGATAATAGCTTTATTAGTAATGCTATTTTCATAAATATTAAGAAATAATGAACAAAGACAATCTTAATAACATGAATATGAAACTCCCCCATTTTTCTGTGCATGTCTGTTAATACTGTACATCCCAAAAAATTATTTCTTTCACTGTTGTTATTTGCTTTTGTTATGCCTCTCTGGTGTGATATTTATCTTGTATCCAATTATTGTCTCATTTACTTCTGAAGTAAATATTTCCCAATTCCATTTTTAGTAAACAATCAAGCATTGATGTCAAAACCCTGAGGATTTGAATACATGATAATTCCTCAGTTCCTGTTGTTAATTAGCTTCTCGCTGAGTGACAGTGAGTAACAGAGAGCGTGAGAGAAAGTGGAACGTGACAGTGTGAAGGTGGGTGTGCGAATCAGAATGATTGTGTATGTATATGCAGAGTGTTGCTCACCAGATTCAGCAACATTGATACAGTTTTTTTTCACAACAGTAACAGCTTCCCACTAATACTATAGATTGATTTTAGTACAAGGTTAGCACAGGTTAAGCCACAAATTCTTGAGAAATATTTTCCTGTCTTGTACAGTTTACTGCAAAGCAAATTAGTGGGGGTGTAATACGAGCCCTAAGACTAGTAATCCATTCTTTGCTCCATCATACAGTTGAGGAGCTATATCAAGCAGTAACTGTATTATATTTCACTTATAAATAAATTTAAATCTTCATCTTTTAAACACAAGCAGGTCTACAGATGCTGGAACTCCAGAGCAACACACACAAAATGCTGGAGGAACTCAACAGGTCAGGCAGCATCTATGGAAATGAATAAACAGTCGATATTTGAGCTGAGACCCTTTTCGGGACTGAAAAGGAAGGAGCAAGGCGCCAGAATAAAAAGGTGGGGGGACAGGAAGGAGGCTAGCTGAAAGGTGATAGGAGAAGCCAGGTGTGTGGGAAAGGCCAAGGGCTGGAGAAGAAAAAATCTGGTAGGAGAGAAGAGTGGACCATAGGAGAAAGGGAAGGGGGAGAGGACCCAGGGGTAGTGATAGGCAGGTGAGAAGAGGTAACAATTCAGAGTGGGGAGAAGGGGAGGGGAACTATTTTTACCGGAAGGAGAAATTGATATTTATGTCATCAGGTTGGAAGCTACCCAGTCAGAATATAAGGTGTTGCTCCTCCATCCTGAGGGTGTCCTCACCTTGACACAAGAGGAGGCCATAGACTGACATGTTGGAACAGGAGTGGAAATTGTGAGTAAAATCTGGGAAGTTCCACTTGTGGCGGATCGAGCAGAGCTGCTCAACAAGGTGGTCTCCCAATTTAGGTTGTCATCTTTTAACTCTGTGTTGTACAGCCATACTCCAATGGAAGAGCATCGTATTCAAGTTGACACTCTCAAACTAGAGTACACGGTAATTTTCAGAAACTAAATGTAGTCCTTTATTGTCACTTAGATTTTATTATATGAACATTTTGTTTATCCTGCAAGGTCCTATACTTAAGATGAACAAACTAGACATAGCAATACAACTCCGTTCTATTTCACAAGGAACAATAGAACTGATTTCTGTACAAAATTATTATTTATTGACATTTTGTTTGCAATACTTGATTACAAAAGTATTTACACATCCTCCAGCCGCAGCCTCTCATTGGATAAGGTCAGGTTTGATTAAACAGAAATCTTACTGAATGATTAACTCTGACACTGTGTTTAACTGTTGATCGTGCTGTTGGATGTTTAGGTGAACATGTTGTCAGTCGGTAACACAGTACTTCCAGAAACAGGCTGGTTGGGGGGAGAAAAAAACAGAAGAAACCACAATCATTACTGCTCACAATTGTGAATTTACATAGAAACAGGAATATTCTATCCAGATACTTAAACTGTTAAATTATGCATAATAATGAGTTGTTGAAATCATACCAATTAATATTTATATACAAACCTAGATACAATTAAAGAATGATTAAAATATCAATTTGAATTTAAAAAATGATGATAATACTCAACAGGTCACAATTTATGAAGGTGGGAAAAAATAGAGATAAATATTTTAGACTAACGGCTTTTCAGCGGAAAAGCTTGAGATAAAGTGTAAGGATGCAGAGAGAGAATAAAGCAGTGGAGAAATCACAGAGGAATGTTCACAATAGAATGAATGGCAGGGGAGATGAAATGGCAAATATTTTCACTAGGAAACTATTACAAGCAAAATAATTTTTAAATGATACTTTTTAAAGATAAATAAAAGAATATTTTTTCTAATAATCAAACAGATTGAAGGAAACACAACTATTCTTATGAAAAAGTAACTTTACATTTTCTTTTAAACATCCACAGCCCTGCAATTCACATTCATATAAACAGGCTGACAGACGAAGTCTCTGAGAGCAAATGCCCAAGTACTCATAAGTCCATTGGTGGGGCACAGCTGGGATTGGTCAGCAGAACTTGGTTAGTGACCTCTTTCTGGGACACGATAAACCATTTCCAATAAATGTTGGCAGGTTTCTCAGAAACCACTAGCAAAACCCCAGGAATTATCTGTACCTTGAATGCTTAAAAGGTCTGTCCATACACTTGAACATTAATTTTGTTGAAAATATCAAAAACAAAACTTGTCTTTCATGAAGTGCCTTGAGAGTGCTATCAAATAAAATAAGGCACCAAGTCGCATTATAGACTATTTGGATAGGTAATTAAAAACTTGATCAGAGAACAAAGTTTTAAGGAAGATCTTAAAAGGGTGATAGACATACGGAGGCAATAAGTTTTATCGAAAGAATTCTGGAGCTAAGAAATAACAGCAGGAGAGAACCATATATTCCTTCAAGCATGCATTAACCCTCATCAAATTAATATCTGAACATCTATCTCTTCCATTTCTGGTTATTCAACATATATATGATCTACCATGTGCAAAAATCATTTCATCTCATTTTTGACTATATTTAATAACATTATCCATTATCTCCTGATAACTAGTTAAACTGATTGAGATTCCCTTTATTAGCAGCGTTAAATTTATTGCAAACACATCTTCACTTTATTTCCTCTTTCACTTTTGCTGGCTTCTAAAACCCACAGATGATTACAAATCTCCTTGGCAACGCATTAAGTTTTTCCTTCACTCAAATACTATCTTTAACATCTTTAGACAGCTACAAATAGATTACTTTTATCATACACTGCAAATTATGAAATACCTACTGACACAACCAATCAACAGATGATGCAATAGCCACTGCTCTACATACCATCCTTACACATCTGGAGAAGAAGGATGCTTATGTGAGAATGCTGTTCTTAGACTACAGTTCAGCATTCAACACCTTAACTCTCTCCTGGCACACCAAGAAGCTCAGAGACGTTGGCTTTAACCCTGCCTTGTGCAGCTGGATCCTGGACTTCATGTCAGATCGCCAGTAGGTTGTAAGAGTGGTCTCCCTCACCTCCAACTCCCTGACTCTCAATATAGGAGCCCCTCAGGGCTGTGTACTGAGTCCCTTCCTTTACTCCCTGTATCACCAATCACAGCTCCAATCTGCTAATTAAATTTGCCGATGACACTACCTTGATTGGCCGTATCTCAAACAATAATGAGATGGCCTACAGGGAAGAAGTCATCTCTCTGACACAGTGGTGTCAAGAAAACAACCTCTCCCTCAATGTCGCAAAAACAAAGGAGCTGGTTGTGTTCTACAGGAGGAATAGAGATGGGATAACCCCTATTGACATCAGTGGATCTGGGGTTGAGAGGGTAAACAGCTTCAAGTGCCTCGGCATCCATATCACCAAGGATCTCACGTGGTCAGTACACACCAACTGTGTGATGAAAAAGTCACTTCACCGCCTCTTTCACCTCAGACAGATGAGGAAGTTTGGTATGGGCCCCCAAATCCTAAGAACTTTCTGCAGGGGCACAATTGAGAGCATCCTGACTGGCTGCATCACTGCCTGGTATGGGAACTTTACCTCCCTTAATTGCAAGACTCTGCAGAGAGTGGTGTGGACAGCACAGCACATCTGTATTTAAGAACTTCCTATGATTCAGGACATTTACAAGGACAGGTGTGTAAAAAGGGCCTGTAGGATCATTGGGGACTCAAGCCATTCCAACTACAAACTGTTCCAGCTGCTATCATCCGGGAATCGGTACCGTAGCATAAAAGCCAGGACCAACAGGCTCCAGGACAGCTTCTTCCACCAGGCCATCAGACTGATAAACTCACACTGACTTGAGTGTACTCTATATTACATTGACTGTTCTATTTATTATAAATTATTATAAATTACTATGATTGCACATTACACATTTAGATGGAGACATAACAAAGGTTTTTTCTCCTCCTGTATGTGAAGAATGTAAGAAATAAAGTCAATTCAATTCAATACCATTGCTCACCTAGCATTTGAAATTAATCAAATTTCCCAATCGATTAACCAAATCCTCATGCCTTATTCAAGGCTATTTTTTATCATACGTTTGCGCACTTTCTCAAAATATACAATACATTATGTAAAATATTATATCAGTTCACGATTAGAAAATTTTACACCTTAACATTATAAATTAGTACAGAAGTCAATATTTAAGAATGAGCTTGGCTCTGCTGGTTGTTTAAAAAGTTCTTGTGGAAATTCTAAGAACTCACCCACATTTTATGTTAAAAATTTGCCTTGACCAATTTATTGATAATTGCCCATGATTGTTATATTTATTGAAACTTCCCAATTTCTTGAGCACCTCTAAATCAAATATGTGTTCCTTATTAATAGATATAAACTCTCATGCCAATGGATTCCTGTCCCTTGTTAATGCACACACTAATTTCACAAATTGCTGATAGGACTGTAGCCTTCACAACACAATAATGGCTATTTTTCCTACGCTTGGAATGTTCCTAGCCATAATCATTATGCACTCATAAATCTGTAAGGGTATATGATAAAATCAATCATGTAATTATTTTGTCAGTTTGTTACAAATGCTCTAGCTATCTGGATGAAACATTTTGCTCTTCAAGTGACAAATGGTTGCATTTAATGTGCTTTGAGATCAAATGGAAATGTGAAATCCTCCGTGAAAAAAATGGGGATCTTTAATGGAGCATAGTACAGGACATGAAATTGGATGGCATCTTCCACACAGAAGCCATTGGATGCTGTGACAGTAAGGGACAATATAAAAGGAAGTAGTGTGGATGTCAATGTGGAAAGCAGCCTTATAGATCAGGGGCCTGCCTTTGCCTGAGCTGAGCTCAACTTGGAAGAGATCAAATTTCCACGGCACGTTTTTCAGATTAGGGTACTGCTTCCTTTGTGACAGACACGTTTGACTGGTCTGATTTTATTGTTGAGTTTACATCACAATGACTGATTCCGCATCAGGGAAAAAAAAGTGCTCAAGTATGTGATTTTCATGCCACTCTTTGAGCACAGTCAGCCATTTCATATCCAGAACAAGTACTAGTGATTCTCTTTGAAATGGCACTTGAAGAAATCCCACCATAATGGCAGAACAAAGAGATGAATGGTACTTCTTTTGTAAGAGTTGAAATTAGGTTCAGTTAGAGTCTAACCATGGTTTGTGTTTAACTCGTTCAACACTGTTATGTAATGAACCAGATTTGATTATTGAGCTTAAGGTGAAGGAATCCTTGAGGTGCATGATCATAATACGACAGAATTCACCCTGCGGTTTAAAATGGAACTGCTGAGGCAAAGTTGATTGGAATGGTCCCTAGCAGGGCTAACAATTGAAAAGGCATTTCTGGGAGCAACTTGGAATGTGCAGGATAGTTACATCCCAAAGAAGAAGTATTCTAAAGGGAGAACGAGGCTGACAAAGGAAGTCAAAGACAGCATAAAACCAAAAGTGATATAATATTGCAAGAATTAGTGGGAAGTCAGAGAATTGGGAAGCTTTTAAAAACTAACTGAAGGTAACTGAAATGCAATAAGGAGAGAAAAAATGAACTATGAAGTTAAGTTAGCTAATAATATAAAAGAGGATAACAAAATTTATTCAGATCTGTAAAGAGTAAAAGAGAGGCAAGAGTGGATTTCAGATTGCTGGAAAATGATGGTCGAGAGGTAGGAATGGGGGCAAGGGAATAGTGGATGAATATACTGTAGTAAGCATTTTACAACACTCTTCACTGTGGAAGACACCAGCAGCATGCCAGAAATTCGAGAGTGTCAAGGTGCAGGAGTGAGTGTAGTTGCTATTACTAAGGAGAAGGTGCTTGGGAAGCTGAATGATCTGAAGATATGAATTTATTACCACAGACAGCTGTGGAGACCAGGTCATTTGGTGTACTTAAGGCAGAGCTTGGTAGGTTCCTGATTGGACACAGCATCAAATTTTATGGGGAGAAGGCCAAGGAGTGGGGCTGAAGACGGGAAAAAAGGATCCGCCATGATTGAATGGCAGAACAGACTCGTTGTACCAAATGGACTAATTCTGCTCCTAGATTTTATGGTTTTATGGTCTAAGATAGATGAATCACCTGGACCAGATAGACTCCATCCCAGTGTTCTGAAAGAGGTAGCTGAAGAGATTGTGGAGGCATTAGTAGTAATCATTAGATACTCAAATGGCTCCGCTTTTTAAGAAGAGAGGAAGGTAAAAGATGGGAAATTATAGGCCAGTTAGCCTGACTTCAGTTGTTGGGGAGATATTGGAATCCATTATTAAGGACGAGGATTCGGGGTACTTGGAGGCACATGATAAAATCAGCCAGAGTCACCATGGCTTCCTTAAAGGGAAATCTTGCCTGACAAATCTGTTGGAATTCTTTGAGGAAATATCAGGCAGGATAGACAAGGGAGAGTCAGTAGGTGCTGTTTACTTGGATTTTCAGAAGGCCTTTGACAAAGTGCTGCACATGAGACTATGAAACAAGATAAGAGCCCATGGTATTACGGGAAAGATATCAGCATGAATAACAGACAGGCTGACAGGCAATAGGCAATGAGTGGGAATAAAGGGCCTTCTCTCGTTTACTGCTGCTGACTAATGGCATTCCACAGGGTTTGATAATGGAATTGATGATTTTGTGGCTAAGTTTGCAAACAATACCCTTACGCAGGACTGTCTTACGCAGAGAGGTTAGAGAGACTGGGCTTGTACACTCTGGAATTAAGGAGATTGAGAGGGGATCTGATTGCAATATATAAGATTATTAAGGGTTTGGACAAGATAGAGGCAGGAAATATGTTCCAGATGCTGGGAGAGTCCAGTACCAGAGGGCACGGTTTGAGAATAAGGGGTAGGTCATTTAGGACAGAGTTAAGGAAAAACTTCTTCTCCCAGAGAGTTGTGGGGGTCTGGAATGCACTGCCTCGGAAGGCAGTGGAGGCCAATTCTCTGGATGCTTTCAAGAAGGAGCTAGATAGGTATCTTATGGATGGGGGAATCAAGGGATATGGGGACAAGGCAGGAACTGGGTATTGATAGTAGATGATCAGCCATGATCTCAAAATGGCGGTGCAGGCTCAAAGGGCTGAATGGTCTACTTCTGCACCTATTGTCTATTGTCAATACAAAGACAAGTGGAAGTTGGAAGGGCAGTGACAAGATATGAGAATGGGGTTGAGAGGGGATAATATATCAGCCATTATGGAAAGGCCTAGAGACTTGATGGGCCAAATAGCCTAATTCTGCTCCAATGACTTATGGTGTTATGGTGTTATGGTGTTATGGAGTTATAGTATGGATTATCAAATCCCTCAAATTTGACAGCCTTGGAAGATGCAGGTAAGTTTCTCCCACAGAGTGCCACATTAGTATATTTCCAGCCCCTTAATTATCATTTATTTTCCAACATGGTTCAATATTCACAAGTGGACTATACCAATCTCCCCCCTTCTGATGAAATCTCATCATAAACTAAATCACCACAGACTTGATATTTCTCTTTTAGATAATGAACTATCCCCTCTACGTTTTAGTTGCAGACTAGACTTCTACCAGTATTGTGCTGATAAACTGAGAAGCTCGAGATACAGGTGAGAACTCAGAGTTAAATGAAGTTTCAAGAGAAAGGCAATTCATCATTGGTTTATAATTAAAAATGTTTTTAGAAGAGGTAAGGGAGGTTTCCTTGAAGATTTGATGAGTTGTGAGGTTGGATCAGAAGAATGATAAGCAACACACACAAGATGCTGGAGGAACTCAGCGGGCCAAGCAGCATCTATGGAAAAAATTGCAGTCAACATTTCAGCCCGAAACCCTTTGTCAGTCCTACCAAGGGATTTCAGCCCAAAATGTCGACTGTATTTTTTTCTGTAGATGCTGCCTGGCCTGCGGAGCTCCTCCAGCATTTTGAGTAGGTTACTTGGACTTCCAGCATCTGCAGATTTTCTCTTGTTTGCGATCAGAAGAACGACACTTCCCTTTGCTCAGACACTGACCTCTCTTGCTGAACTTCGGAGCAGGTTGGTCTAACTTTGAGAACCTGGGCTGCTGGAGACGTTGAGTGGCAGTCAGCTTCCACAACAGCAGCTTCATATCATCAACCTGCATGAGTGATTTACACCAGAGAAAACAAGACAATCGTTGAAAAACACAACCCTGTGGCAATATTAACAGTGTCCTGGGTGAACTGACAAAATGTTTCATCGCATGTATCTTCATCTCTCACTCTGCCTTCAGCATTGAAGGATGGAAGTGCCAAATACAGAGCAAAAGAATTCACGTTTGAATTGTGTCTTATCAAATTCTCAAGCCATTGCAAGGCATTCTTCATCTTTTATTCTATTGACATTGTCACTGGCCATTAGTATTTGAAATTTCCCTCAGTCAAATGTTGCACATGAAGGCTGAATGTGCAGGGATATGATAAATATTGCAGATTAACCCAGCTCTTCCAGCTGGACAGCGTGAATGCTATCAAGTGAACAAAATAGACACAGAAATGGAAAATGTTAGCAAGACTCAGCTAGTGTTATAGCCTTATAAGCCACCTAGTCTCAGGTGGCATATTTGGAGGGGAAAACAGCTACCATTCCAAGCTCTTCCCAAAGACCGGCTGAATACTTCCACCATTTTCTGCTAAATTTTTGCTTACCAGCTTCCACACTGTGGCAAAAGGTGAGATATCGGCTTTTATTGACTGGAAGAAGGGACAAGCAGTGAGTGACCACCATACTACATCCTGGAGACTGAGAGGCCAGGCTCAGGCCTTGATCGCCTTTATACAGGGGTCTGTGGGAGGAGCCACAGGAGCAGGCAGCAGGGGGCGTGTCCAGACAGGTATATGTAGTTCACCACACCAACATTGGTAATCCAGCCCACCTGGCTTCACCTATTGCCTTCCAGCTAGATTCCTTCCCTTCCTCGCACATTTTCACTCTGGCATCTTCCCCCTTCCTTTTCAGTCCTGTTGAAAGGACCCAGTCCGAAATGTCTGCCTGAGCTGCTGAGTTCCTCCAACATTTTGTGTCTGTTTCTTTGGTAGTATTTTGTTTTTGGAACTAAACGGAAACTGTGGAGGCACAGAGGGCCTTGTGATCTTCAGGGACTGGGACACAGATGTTACACAGAACATTCAAGTATTTGGTCACAGTTTAGTTACATGCTGATCTGACATGCAGGTATTTCCCTTACAAGAGGCAGCGCTAGGTCTTTTTGGACAATAAAATGATCGGTTCCGTGCAGTGTTAATTATGATTAAACACATTCCCATGGTGAAGAAATATGTCAGGTAAGAAAGGTGTGCCATATCACCATCTACTGGTCATCCTGGGAAAGACTGTGATAATCTAAAACAAGCCATGTTTCATTGGATCCATAACTGAAAGAGAAATTTCAACACCCAGTTTCCTTGAGCCTTTCAATGAACATTTCTACAAATGTTTGATCCAAGCCACATCAGGATATCCTAAGGGTTGATCAATGATGTTGCTTAGGAAGAAATTTTGGAAATTAGTCCAAGGTAGCTGAATCTATCCCTATAACAAAAGACAAAAGCCTTAATGAAAAAGGTAACACAGTAAAGGGAAAAAGAAGCGATCTGAATTTAGTGAACACGTCCTGACACTTACCAGATTGGTATTGTCTCCAGGTTTTTTCATTATACCTGTGAAAAATTAAAAGTTATTGAGCAAAATTTCACTCTAGCAATCATGAAATCACATTCCTGGATTGTAGTTCACAACAGTTTTCAAAACTGTACTTGTGAACCTAATCTAATTATATATTAAGTAGTTTTCAACAGATTTGCTATTTTGCTAAATTAACAAATGGAAACTGCACAAACTTGGAGTCAGAGATAGATCTGGTTCAGGTATTCCCATATAACCAATCATTTTCTACCGATATACTTCCTTGCTAGTTTCAACCCATTTGTGCAACAAGACCTAATTGTACAAGAACTGTATGCAACAAAATAACAGGATGGATTCCTTTAAAACAGGCAATGCAAAGTGACTCGGAAAGTGGTTCTCTTACCTTCTTGCAGATCGGTCAATACCTTGTCTTGCTTTGGAAGCACTGAATAGAATTCAGCCGCCTTCCTTTCTCCAATGGATGGAATATCGTTGGACAGAAAGCTCATTGCATCCACATCCATTCTAGAGTTAAATTCTGTTAAATATTAATCAAATATGAATCAACTGATCTGTGACAATAATCACCCAATAACAAAACTGGTTTGGGTAAGAGATTTGTTAAAGAGACACTCTCTAACTTGTAACTGTGGTGAAGATGTTGTGTGCCATTCCATTAACTTGTGATGTATCTCCGAAATAATTAATATGCCATTGATGAGTGTGTGACCAAGTCAGACATGCAGAATCATCTGAACCACCAAGGCTTTGTTCTGGAGCCAGGATCATATTGCTGATCTTTGCCCAGATTTGCAAAAATAAGTCTTCAGTATCATTTAGCAAGGAAGCTGTAAATGTTCTTGCACTCCTGAGCCCTCTTGCTGTAAAACAAAGCCTTTCTACATCACAGTAGGGAGTATACTTCATAATACTCCAGTGGATATACAGCCCCTTGGGGTATTATGAGGTTGCAAAAGTTACCACAGAGGTGCAAGACTTTATTTTCATTTCCACCATGAAGCAGCCCCTGACTAGTCTCTGAATCTACAGGTGAATAATGTTACTTGGAAAAGTACAAGAGCTACCTGCAAACGTAATGCCGCACCACAAAATGAGATGGTCCTTTTGAAGGAAGGAAAGAAATGAAGAAGGAAAATGCTTGGGCTTGAAAATTGATTAATTAATTTCAAGCAGTTATTTTATTATTTATGTAGCGATACAGTGTGGATCAGGGCCTCCTGCCCAGCACCCACCTATTTAACCCAGCTGTTGAATTTGGTGGCACTGGAGCATAGCATTCAGTGAAACCCTGTCACAACTCAGGGCTGTCTGGAGTTTGCAGTTCGATTCCAGTGCTGCTTTTTTACGAGTTTGTATGTTCTCTTAGGTGAACCACTTAGGTTTCCTCCCACAGATCAAAGGTTGATTGGACAATTGTTAAATAAGTAGGCTGCTGGATGGTGTACCATGCTCTATCTTTAAATAAATAAAATGAAATAACCCTAACCTAATCCCAGGACAATTTATAATGACCAATTAACCTACTAACCAATCTGGCTGGGTGCAGGGAATCCCAAGCACAGGCTGAATGCAGCCCTCCGCTCCTGGTGGGTCCTAGCTCCAGGACACGGGTTGTACTGGTTAACGCTTCACTGAGTCCAAAGGGGCAGTGGATAAAGTCAGGTAGCACAAACTCAGGCTGTTTAGCCCACCACACCCATCCCAAGCGTTAAGTACTAATCTCACTTACCAGTACATAGACCATAACTTACTTTGGTGATTCAAGTGCACATCCAAATGGTTGTGTGAGAACCCTTTAAACTTCCTATTCCTAACAAACCAATCCTCTCTGGTACTAGGTGCCTCTGCAAAGGGAAAGGTTTTTTTTTTGTTATCTAACATATTTATGCCCTCTGCAGTTTTATTTACCTTTATCAGGTCTCCCTCAGTGTTGGCCAGTCTCAGGAAAACAAACCTTACCAGCCATTTCCCTCATAATTGAGATCTTCAATCCCAGGTGACATTTTGACGAATCTTTGCTGCACCCTCTTTGGTGCAATCTCATCCTGCCTAACGTGTGGTAGTCAGAACTTCACATAATATTCCAGCTGTGGCTTAACCAATATTTCCAAAGTTGTACTGAAACCTACCTGCTCCTTCTGACAAATGGAAACAACCTACTGACCATCAGATGATGTATCTGTGCTTCTGCTTTCAGGGATCTTTGGACTTGTAGACGCAACTCCCTTAAATCCTCGATATTCCTTGGGGCCTGACTATTCATGGTGCAGATTTTACTCTGATTTGACACCCACCCCACATAAAAAAAAAGTCACCTTATTCTGAATTTCATTTATCCCTCCCAACTTATCAGCTGATCTGTCTTATCATCTTCCCAATTAATCAGCTGATCAAGATTATTCTACAGCCCAGGACTAACCTCTCCATTGTCAACATCAATTTTCATGTCATCTGCATATTTATTAATCACACACCTGCTACAGTCATATCTGTCACTAATATGTACATAACAAATAGCAGTTAATCATTCAGATACACAAGCTGGTTATAAATTTCCAATCATAAAAACAATCATCTACCATTATCATTTGTCTCCTGTCACCGAGTATCCAACTTTGCACCTAATTTGCCAGTTTGCATTGGATTCCATGGCCAATTAGTTTATTTTTTTCACATATACTAAGCTAACAGTGAAAAGATTTTGTCTCCTATCTGGACAGATCATTCCAAATGCAAGTACATTGAAGAGTTAAAAAAAATGAATGCGAAGTATAGTATTACAGCAACAGTTACAGAGAAAATACGATACAGTTAAATAAGTACCAGGTGCATGACAAATAAAGACACCATCACTGTAAATCACAAATATTCTCCTGTGTATCAGCTGCGTTCTGTTGTACTTTACTGATGTTTGGTTTCTCTTAGGCAGCAGCTTGCAGAGCGAGCTTGTGATTTCAGCCTAATAAAAATTGGAAAAGTGCAATATCTCCATTGCAGAAAGTGAGTTGACATAGGTATTACCCATTGGGATTTTGCCTATAGCGTAATGCCGCAAAAATACATTTGTTTAATCAGACAGAAATCTGAGATGGAAGAAATTATGAATGCCTCTAAGTTTTGAGAATAATTCTTTTACAATAACAGCCAAACTTTTGCAAATGAGTCAGCTCTGGGATAGTTCTGTCAGAAAGCTGGCAAGACATGATTGGCTTTGCCTATGCTACAGTATCTCTGAATCTCTGAAGATCGGTTACACTGAGGTACCTCAGAGATCTTTCAGGAAAAAAAACAATGCCTTTGACAACTTTACCCTTTTTTAGAGAAAGAATTTGAGCTTGATCCCATGACTTTCTCTATTCACTATTGAACTCCAACTACAAGTGATTACAAGTATTAGTTCTTTTCCATCAGGAGATAACCTAACAACATTAGTCAAAAGAAGTGAGTAAAATTTGTTACCTCGGTAAAGATATCATGAGCTGTAAATAAAATTAGACATTGCTGGACACAGTCAGTAGGTCAGGAAGCATCTGGTTAAAGAAACGGAGCTAACATTTCAAGTCAAAACTTCAGCGGAAATGAAAAGAGAGAAGACAAATTTAGTGTTCATTTGAATCCTCCATGGGCAGAAGTTCCATTTAAATACTGAAAGAAGGTAAATCTCTCTTCTCTGTCAGATACCAATGCCTGAATTTGGGCAGGCTTTGCCCACTCTCCCATGAATCCATAAAAGAAGTACAGAAATATAAAATTTGGCATACAGGAGTTTCCTCACTTACCGTCTCGTATCCTGGAGCTCTCAGGAAAGATTGGAAGAGATTTCAATGGACTAGCTGCTGACAAGATAGCCACTGCACAGGTGAACACCCAAGCATACATGATGACTCTTGAGGTGTGTTTGCTCTCAGATCCTCTAAGCCCAGTTTTAAATTCTCCAAGGCCGAATTGATCTCCTTCCAGTGGCTCTTTTTTCATGTCACCCTTTGCCATTTGCCTTAGCACCATTCCGTTCTATAATTAATGTTGGTGACAGGATCAGACATCAGAACCTTCATGAGAAGTGATGTAGACTCTAAATCACTTGCTGTCATAGTTAAACACGAAGAGATCACAATGTTCACTGATATTTAGAATTCTTGTCTTATCGATTTGCCAAATACCGTAAGGAATATTCTGAAATTTCTTTGTTATAATGTAGTTGCTAGCAAAAACCCAAAAATGATTTACAGAAAGGAGAAAGAAGTCAGAAAAGCAAATCTTTCCCAAAGTGATTAAGCATTATAGTTTTAAATGTGTTTCTAGAATCTCAGAAAATCATTTTCATAAAGATTTTTACGTAATAGCAAATTTAAAAACAGCAATTTAATAAGTAAACACAAGTAATGTAAGCCAAGTTATTATCTATTAAAGCCAAATTGAAACATGGCAGTGATTTTACAAGACTGTCCAAATAACATCCTGGTTTTTGTTACACGGCGTTTATGATTAGAGCCCAGTAATGACTTGTTAGATCTAGAGAGCAAGTCCCTCAAAGTAGGACTAATGATGCAGACAAAATGCTGGAGGAACTCAGCAGGCCAGGCAGCATCTATGGAAGAAAAGTCCAGTTGATGTTTTGGGCCAAGTCCCTTTGAAGGGTCTCAGCCCAAATTGTTGACTATACTCCTTTCCATAGATGCTGCCTGGCCTGCAGAGTTCCTCCAGCAGTTTGTGTGTGTTGTTTGGATTTCCAGCAGCTGCAGCCCTTCTCCTGTTTGTGATACAGATTCTGACATTTAAAGCTTTGTTGTGAGCGTGGTCTAAGGGATATGGAATAGTGATGTATGCCTAAATATTGCCAGCACAAGGCTAAGCTCATGAAGGTGAATCAAAAAATGTGTATCCTCTTTTTCAGGTTCTGGGCACTGTCAAGCAAGATCAGCACTTATTGCCCATTGTCTTGTTGAACCACTGCAGATTTTCTGGTGAAGAAACTTGCACAGTACAGCTGGAGAGGTTTTCTACAATTTAGATCCAGCCCATCGCAGGCAAAGCCCACCCCACCATTGAATACGTTTACACTGAGCACTGCCACAAGTAAAGCATCATCCATTATTAAATACTCCCACCATCTACGCTATGCTCTCTTCTCACTACTAACATTCAGCCTTAGGTCCCACACCACCAGGTTCAGAAACCATTATCATCCATTAGGCTCCTGAACTGGTGTGAATGACTTCCATCACCACTACTCTGAACTAATTCTACAATCTACAGACTCACTATTTACAACTCATTCTCAGTATTATTTGTTGATATTTGCAGATTGTTTACCTTTTGCAAATTGAGGTAAATGAATTTAAAAATAGGAAAATAATACAATTTAATGTGTGCCTAAGGAGATGATGCAGGATGTAGGGCATCAGATTTTTGGAATATTGGGCTCTATTCCAGGGAAGGTGGGATCTGAACGAACAGGACAGCTTACACCTGAACTGGAGAGGGATCAGTATCCCTGCAGGAAACTTTGCTGGTGCTACTAGAATTTCAAGAAGAGTGGAACCATGGTACCAGGGCAGTTCGTGAAGTGGTTGTAGAGACACTCTATGTTAAGCTTGTATATAAAGAAAGGAATTGAAAGACTGAGCATAAGAACATAACATAAGAAATAGGAGCAGGAGTAGACCATCCAGCTCATCGAGCCTGCCCCGCCATTCAATAAGATCATGGCTGATCTGGCCATGGATACATCTTAACCTACCTGCCTTTTCCCCATAATTCTTTATTCCTCCGCTATGCAAAAACTTAGCCAACCTTGTCTTAAATGTATTTACTGAGGTAGCCTCCACTGCTTCATTGGGCAGAGAATTCCACAGATTCACCACTCTCTGGGAAAAGCAGTTCCTCCTCATCTCCATCCGAAATCTACTCGCCGAACCTTGAGGCTATGTCCCCTAGTTCTAGTGTCACCTACCAGCGGAAACAACTTTATTGCCTCTGGCTTATCTATCCTTTTCATAATTTTGTATGTTTCTGTAAGATCTTCTCTCATTCTTCTGAATTCCAGTGAGTAATCTCTCCTCACAGTCTAACCCCCTCATCTCTGGAATCAACCTGGTGAACCTCCTCTGCACCGCCTCCAAAGCCAGTATACCCTTCCTCAAATATGGAGAACAGAACTGCACGCAGACCTCCAGATGCGGCCCCACCAGTACCCTGTACAGATGCAGCATAACCTCCCTGCTCTTAAATTCAATTCTTCCAGCAATGAAGGCCAACATTTCATTTGCCTTCTTGATAGCCTGCTGCACCTGCAAACCAACCTTTTGTGATTCATGCACATGCACTCCCAAATCGTTCTGCACAGCAGAATGCTGCAATTTTCTTTTACCATTTAAATAATAATCTGCTCTTTCATTTTCCTTCTATAGTGGACAACCTCGCATTTACCAATGTGGGACTAAGGTTCTGATGTGCATCTGCTTCAATGCAAAGAGGATTGTGGGTAAGGCAGATGAGCTTAGAGCACGGATCAACAAGTGGAATGATGAAATTTAGCCAGTTGTGAGTTTTGGTTTGCAGGAGGGGCAGGACGGTCAGCTCAGTGTTTTGGGGTTCTGTTGCTTTAGTTGACACAGCAGGAGGTATTAAATGGAAAGGGATGGCTAGGAAAACATTCAAGTCGGAAAATGTCATGGCAGTGCTCAGACAGGACAGACTGCAGGGCTCGTCTACTGATGCTGTACGTGTGAAACTGAGGGATAGGAAAGGGATGACCATGTTAATGGTGTTATGTTGTAAACCTGTCAAAAATCAGCAAGATTTAGAGGAGGAAACTTGTAGAGAGACAAATAACAGACAGTTGCAAAGAAAGTAAGTTTGTGATAGTAGGTGATTTTAACTCTCTACATATTTACAGGGACTTCCGTATTGTAAAAGGACTGAATGGGATAGAGTTTGTCAAATGTATTCAGGGAAGATTTTTTTTTAGTCAAATAGAGAGAACATGACATTGGATCTCCTATTAGGGTATGAGAAAGGGCTGGTGACAGAAGTGTTTGTAGGGGAGTATGTTGGATCTAGTGACCATAATGCCATTAGATTGAAGAAAATCATTATGAAGAAGGATAGAACTGGTTCTCGGAATGAAATTCTAAATTGGTGAAGGGCTAATTTCAATGGCATCAGAAAGGTGTTGATTTGGATAGGTTGCTTTCTGCCAAAGGTGTACTTGGCAAGTTGGAGGCTTTCAAAAGTAGAATTTTGAGGACAGAGTTTACATATAAAATGCTGGAGGAGCTCAGCAGGCCAAGCAGCATCTATGGATACAGTTGACGTTTCGGGCTGAGACCCTTGGGCAGAACTGGAGAAAAAAAGCTGAGGGATAGATTTGAAAGGTGGGGGGAGGGGAGAGAGAAACACCAGGCGATAGATGAAAGTCGGAGGGGGAGGAATGAAGCAAAGAGCGAGGAAGTTGATTGGTGAAAGAGACAGAAGGCCATGGAAGAAAGAAAAAAAGAGGGCGGGGAGCGGAGGAGCACCAGAGGGAGGCAATTGATGGGAAGGAAATAACAAGAGAGAGGGACAAGGGAATGGGAAATGGTGAAGGGGGTGGTGGGAGGCATTACTGGAAGTCTGAGTAATCAAACTTCATGCCATCAGGTTGGAGGCTACCCAGTCAGAATATGTGTTGTTCCTCCAACCTAAGTGTGGCCTTATCCCAACAGTGGAGGAGCCATGGACGGACATATGGGAATGGGAAGTGAATTAAAATGTGTGGCCAATGAGAGATCCCACTTGTTCTGGCGGATGAAGCATGGATGCTTGGTGAAGCCGTCTCCCAACCTACGATGGGTCTCGCCGATATATAAAAGGCCACACCGGGAGCACTGAACACAGTATATGATCCCAACAGACTCATAGGTGAAGTGTCATCTCACCTGGAAGAGCTGTTTGGGGTCATGAATGGTAGTGAGGGTGGAGGTGTAGGGGTAGGTGTAGCCCTTGTTCTGCTTGCAAGGATAAGTGCCAGGCCAGAGACCAGTGGGGGGGGGGGGGACAAATGGACAAGGGAGTCGCGTAGGGAGTGATCCCTGTGGAAAGCAGAAAGTGGGAGAGAGGGATATTAGGGTTTGGTGGTGGGATCCAGTTGGAGGTGGCGGAAGTTTTGGAGAATTATGTGCTGGATGCGGAGGCTGGTGGGGTGGTAGGTGAGGACAAGAGGAACCCTATCCCTGGTAGCGTGGCCTAAGACTTTTATACTATATTGTAGCTTATGAGCAAAAGGATAGTGTGGGACAAAATTGGTGGACTTGAAGATCAGAAAGGTCATCTATGCATGGAGCCAAGAGAGATGGGGACGATCTTCAATGGAAATTTTACATTTGTATTTACCTGAGAGATGAATACAGAGTCCAGAAGACTGAGGCAAAAGAGTAGTGAGGTCATGGACCATACCTGAATTACAGGAGAGGAGGAGCTTGTTGTCTTGAGGCAAATTAGGGTGGATAAATCCCCAGGGCCTGACCAAGCACTCCCTCAGATCTTGCAGGAGGTCAGTGCAGAAATTGCAAGTACCTGGCAGAGGTACTGTAGGACTGGAGAATATTTGTTTTCTGTTGTTTAAGAAAGGCTTTAAGAATAAACTGGGAAAATATTGCCTCGTGAGCCTGATGTCAGTAGTGGGTCAATTATTGGAAGGCACTCCAAGGGACTGGGTTCATACATATTTGGATAGTCAGGGCCAGATTGAGGATTGTTAGTGTTGCTTTGTGAGTGGTAGGTCTTGTGTTATAGAGTTTTTCAAAAAGGTTACCAGCAAAGTTAATGAAGGACAGGCAGTGGGTATTAATGTTATGTTTTGTAACTTCAAAGCATTAAATTAATTCCAAGGAAGACACAAGAGTCTCGGAATATGGGTGCAACTTCCTCTTTACTTTAAGTGAGGCGTGCACATAGAAACATAGAAAGCACACAGCACAATACAGGCCCATTGGCCCACAATGCTGTGCTGAACATGTACTTAACTTAGAAATTACCTAGGGTTACCCATAGCCCTCTATTTTTCTAAGCTCCATGTACCCATCCAGGAGTCTCTCAAAAGACCTTATCATATCTACCACCATCGCCGGCAGCCCATTCCACGCACTCACCACTCTCTGTGTAAAAACTTACCCCTGACAGCCCCTCTGCACCTGCTTCCAAGCAACTTAAAACTGTGCCCTCTTGTGTATCCACACGATCAATACCAGTCATCAACTTATACACCTCTATCAGGTCACCTCTCATCCTCCGTCGCTCCAAGGAGAAAGGGCTGAGTTCACTCAACCTATTCTCATAAGGCATGCTCCCCAATCCAGGCAAAATCCTTGTAAATCTCCTCAGCACCCTTTCTATGGTTTCCACATCCTTCCTGTAGTGAGGTGACCAGAACTGAGCACAGTACTCCAAGTGGGTTCTGACCATAGCTGTAACATTACCTCTTGGCTCTTAAACTCAATCCCATGTTTGATGAAGGCCAATGCACTATATGACTTCTTAACCACAGAGTCAACCTGTGCAACAGCTTTGAGTGTCTTATGGACTCAGACATCAAAACCCCTCTGATCCTCCACACTGCTAAGAGTCTACCATTAATACTCTTATATTCTGCCATCATATTTGACCAACCAAAATGAACCACCTCACACTTATCTGGGTTGAACTCCATCTGCCACTTCTCAGCCCAGTTCTGCATCCTATCAATGTCCCGTTGTAACCTCTGATAGCCCTCGACACTATCCACAATACCCCCAACCTTTGTGTCATCAGCAAATTTACTAACCCATCCCTCCACTTCCTCATCCAGGTCATTTATTAAAATCATGAAGAGTAAGGGTCCCAGAATAGATCCCTGAGGCACACCACTGGTCACCGACCTCCATGCAGAATATGACCTGTCTACAACCACTCTTTGCCTTCTGTGGGTAAGCCAGTTCTGGATCCACAAAGCAATGTCCCCTTGGATCCCATACCTCTTTACTTTTTTAATAATCCTTGCATGTGGTCCCCTATCAAATGCCGTGCTGAAATGCATATACACTACATCTACTGCTCTACCTCCATCAATGTATTTAGTCACATATTCAAAAAAATTTTTGTCCAGGTCATTTATAAAAATTTGAAGAGAAGGGGTCTCAGAACAGATCCCTGAGGCACACCACTGGTCACCGTCCTCCATGCACGTATCACATGGTTGTGTGATAGTGTAGCCAATCAACGTATTTTTACATATAACCTGTAATTAATTATTTAAATGAACAAGAATACTTAATCAATATATATATACACACACACGATTACTCAAATATTATTGAAATATTAAAAACAAAACACTCCTCCCTGCTCAGCTATAAACTCCCACTCAACAGAGAATGCATCTCAACTAGATACACAGTATATTATAAAATGCAACTACTATACATAGACATTCACAGCATAATCAATTTTTTGTTTTTCCCATTCAACCTAAAAGGTTTAATTGCTGTGGAGATCAAATCACAAACAAGAGAAAATCTGCAGACGCTGGAAATCCAAGCAACACACATAAACTGTAGGAGGAGCTCCTCCAGCATTTTGTGTGTGCTAATTTCTGTGGAAGGTTTCCTACTCTTGTGGGATAATGTCATTCCTGACAAGCGAGATCACTCTGCCTGGCTGGTGAGACTTGTGGCTGTGAAACAGTCTCAGGTTCTGGGGCATCCTCCATGCTGGTTGTAGGGACTGACTCTGAGACTGCAGGAAGTGGTCTGACAACTCTGAACACCTTCCTTCTCCTTTCCTCTTGTGATCTACGTTGATGCCTTTCTTTTTTTCTCTCACATTCCTTCTCTCTTTCACGACTTCCTCCTTCTCATTCACATTCTTTCTCTTCATCTCCCCCCGCCCTTTTTCTTCTTCTAATTTGTACATGTTGATCTTGGGAAGATGCATTTAGTTCACTGAAGCATTCTCTTCTTATTCTTTCTATTTCTCCTTTTACCATCTGATCTCTCCTCTTGGTTTCTACATCTACAATACCATTTGAAGAATTCTCTGTTTTATATCTCCATTGACTGCTTTATTTTTGGATGTCCATTCATCCAGCTGTGCTTTGGTCTTTGGATCTATTTTTACAAGCAGCTTTTGTCTCCCACTTAAATTGCATTCAATAACTTTAGTGCACACAGGGTAGATTCTGGTTCTTTATATTCACAAAAGCTGAATGCTTGCAACTTTCCTGAAGCTACTTGAACTCTCTTGCAGCTTAAAACATAGCCTTATTTTACAAGTAACTGCCTGATTAACATATCAGAATCTTTCTCAGTTATGTTGCTGACAAAAACTGTTGTAGTTGGACTGCTGCTTCCATCACATACCTGCTTCCTCTGAGCAACATGATCCTGTTTTGGTCCAATATGCTTTCCGATCAAAGGCACAGATGTTGGTACCAACACCTGTTGACCTCTGTTTGACAACAGATCATGGTGTTTAGCATGGAGACAGTTGTGGCATCATCTAGTACTTTCTTAATTCGCTTTCATATGGCCTCATTGCAGGGGATGTGGCATTTAAATGTTGGATGAATCTCCAATCAAGTTGTATTTGTCTCATTCCATCACACATCCACAATGCTTGTCCTTCCTTTTTTACCACAAGCAAGCTCAGTGTGTCTTGTTGGTTATTATATTTCACAGTTACTGTTGCAATTCCCACAAGAGATACTGTTTCCCCAGTACAGTTCTTAATTGGATATCTGCAGGCTTCAGTTTGGTACCTTTGAAATGCCATTCAAACTCATGTTGTGGAGTAACTGAAACAGCCAAACTCATGACCGATTCCATTTTAATTAATTTGCTGTGCACCTCTGACATAAACCATTTTCCTTGTCAGTTGTTAATTTTCACATGGTAAATCTTAAGACTACACAATTCTGTGTCACTCTCATCATTATCATCAATTTTTATCAACAACATGCAGATTAATGCTCTTTATGAAAATGCAATTAGATTTTTTAGCTTTTTCTCTTCCTACTTTGAAACATTTTGTGCAAGTTTCTCCTTTAAATCTGCACTTATTTAGTGTATGTGCCACAACGGTTACTTGATTTTTTTTAGCTAGGCCAGCTTCTGTTTAGACATTGCAATTTTGTTCACACTCCCTTTCATGCCTGACTGTAACTCAGTTGCATCTCTGTCTGCATTTTCCTTTGAAACAGCAATTTTCACTGCTCATTTGAATGTAAGCTGTGCTTCAGTTTGGAGACAGTTTTGACAGCTTCCTTTTAAGATTCCTCAACTAAACAATCTCTTAATGAATCATTAAGCTCATTACCAAACTGACAATGCTCAGACAATCTTTTTGATTCAGCTATGTATGCTGAAATGGACTCCCCTTCTTTACGATTCCTCTAATGAAACCTAAAGCATTCTGCAGTCAGCAATGGCTTCATTTCTAATGTTCCTGTCTCTCCTTTCCAGCTAAGTAAAACTCATTTCTGATGGTTTGCTTGGAGCAGGCAAACTTTGAAGCAAAGTATTTACCTTTAAACCTAATGAACTTAGGAAAATTGGTACTTGCTTCTCTTTGGCTGTTTCTTTTGCTTCAAAATACAGTTCCAATAGCTCAGTATACATGAGCCAATTACCCAATGTGTAATCAAACTCATCAATTTTATTTTATTAAATAACTTTTTTAAATGATTAGTATTATCCAGTACTCACAGTTTAAGAAGCCTGAATTATCTTGTTTACTGCCTTCAAAAAAATTAGCTTTATCTTTCCTTCCGAAGAACATGTTTTGGCTGCTTTTGTTTTAAACTCAATCATCGCTGTACATGATAGGGTGCCTTTTTTAACTCACCTACGCTCCTGGTGCGTTTGATAGATCAGTAGCCATCTCAGGATTGTTTTAGAATACCTTTCACCAGTGGTATGTTTTGTAACTTCAAAGCATTAAATTAATTACAAGGAAGACACAAGAGTCTGGGGATACAAGTGTAACTTCGTATTTACTTTAGAAAACATAGAAAACCTAAGCACAACACAGGCCCTTCGGCCCACAAAGCTGTGCTGAACATGTCCCTACCTTAGAACTAACTAGGCTTTACCCATAGCCCTGTACCATCTCCTCTGTACCTAATTCCAAGCACCTTAAAACTGTGCCCTCTCATGCTAGTCATTTCAGCCCTGGGGAAAAGCCTCTGACTACCTGCATGATCAATGCCTCTCATTATCTTTTACACTTCTATCAGATCACCTCTCATCCTCCAACGCTCCAAGAAGAAAAGGCCAAGTTCACTCAACCTATTCTCATATGGCATGCTCCCCAATCCAGGCAACATCCTTTCAAATCTCCTCTGCACCCTTTCTATAGTTTCTACGTCCTTCCTGTAGGGAGGCAACCTGAATTCAGCACAGTACTCCAAGTGGGGTCTGACCAGTGTCCTATATTGCTGCAACATTACATCTCATCTCTTAAACTCAATCCCATTATTGATGAAGGCCAATGCACTGTATGCCTTCTTAACCACAGAGTCAACCTGTGTAGCAGTTTTGAGTGTCCTATGGACTTGAACCCCAAGATCCCTCTGATCCTCCACACTGCCAAGAGTCTTACCATTAATGCTATATTCTACCATCATATTTGACCTACCAAAATGAACCACCTCATATTTATCTGGGTTGAACTCCATTTGCCACTTCTCAGCCCAATTTTGCATCCTATCAATGTCCCACTGCAACCTCTGACAGTCCTCCACACTATCTACAACACCCCCATCCTTTGTGTCATCAGCAAATTTGTTAACCCATCCTTCCACTTCCTCATCAAGGTCACTTATAAAAAATCACAAAGAGTAGAGAGGCATACTGCTCGTTTCTGACCTCCATACAGAATATGACCCGTCTACAACCACTCTTTGCCTTCTGTGGGCAAGTCAGTTCTGGAACCACAAAGCAATGGCCCCTTGGATTCCATGCCTCCTTACTTTCTCAATAAGCCTTGCATGGGGTAGCTTATCAAATGCCTTGCTAAAATCCATATACACTACATCTACTGCTCTACCTTCATCAATGTGTTTAGTCACATCCTCAAAACATTCAATCAGGCTCGTAAGGCGTGACCTGCCTTTGACAAAGCCATGCTGACTATTCCTAATCGTATTATGCCTCTCCAAATGTTGATAAATTCTGCCTCTCAGGATCTTCTCCATCAATTAACCAACCACTGAAGTAAGACTCACTGGTCTATAATTTCCTCGGCTATCTCTACTCCCTTTCTTGAATAAGGGAACAACGTCCACAATCCTTTAATCCTCTGGAACCTCTCCTGTCCTCATTGATGATGCAAAGATCATTGCCAGAGGCTCAGCAATCTCCTCCCTTGCTTCCCACAGTAGCCTGAGGTACAACCCATCCGGCCCCAGTGACTTATCCTAGCTGATGCTTCCCAAAAGCTCCAGCACATCCTCTTTCTTAATATCTATATTCTCAAGCTTTTCAGTCTGCTGTAAGTCATCCCTACAATCGTCAAGATCATCTTCCGTAATGAATACTGAAGCAAAGTATTCATTAAGTACCTCCGCTATCTCCTCTGGTTCCATACACACTTTTCCACTGTCACACTTGCTTGGTCCTATTCTCTCATGTCTTATCCTCTTGCCCTTCACATACTTGTAGAATGACTTGGGGTTTTCCTTAATTCTGTCTGCCAAGGCCTTCTCATGGCCCCTTCTGGCTCTCCTAATTTAATTCTTAAGCTCCTTCCTGCTAGCCTTATAATCTTCTAGATCTCTATCATTACCTAGTTCTTTAAACCTTTTGTAAGCTCTTCTTTACTTCTTGACTAGATTTACAACAGCCTTTGTAGACCACAGATCTTGTACCTTACCATCCTTTACATGTCTGATTGAAACATACCTACTCAGAACCCCACACAAATATCCCGTGGACATTTGCCACATTTCTTAATTTCGTTTTCCTGCGAACATCTGTTTCCAATTTATGCTTCCAAGTTCCTGCTTAATAGCCTCATATTTCCCCTTACTCCAATTGAACATTTCCCTAACTTGTCTGTTCCTATCTCTCTGCAATGCTATGTTAAAGGAGATAGAATTATGATCACTATCTCCAAAGTGCTCTCCCACTGAGATACCTGACATCTGAGCAGGTTCATTTCCCAATACCAGATCAAGTACAGCCTCTCCTCTTGTGGGCTAATGTACATATTGTGTCAAGAAATCTTCTTGAACACACCTAACAAACTCCACCCCATCTAAACCCCTCACTCTAGGGAGATGCCAATCAATATTTGGGAAATTAAAATCTCCCACCACAACAACCCTGTTAGTATTACACCTTTCCAGAATCTGACTCCCTATCTGCTCCTCAATGTCCCTGTTACTATTGGGTGGTCTATAAAGAACACCCAGTAGAGTTATTGACTGCTTCCTATTCCTAACTTCCACCCACAGAGTCTCCGTAGACAACCCATCTATGACTTCCTCCTTTTCTGCAGCTGTGACACTATCCCAGATCAACAATGCCATGCCCCCACCTCTTTTGCCTCCCTCCCTATCCTTTCTGAAACACCTAAATCCTTGCACTTGAAGTAGCCATTCCTGCCCCTGCACCATCCAAGTCTCTGTAATGGCCACAACATCATAGCTCAGTCGATGTTTTGGGCCAAGACCCTTCAGCAGCACTTCAGCGGGTCTCAGCCCGAAATGTCAGCTGTACTCTTTTCCATAGATGCTGCCTGGCCTGCTGAGTTCCTCCGGCATTTTGTGTGTGTTGTTCGGATTGCCAGCATCTGCAGATTTACTCTTGTTTGTGATAGGATGAAGTAGTAAACTGGATTCAACATTGGTTTAGTGGGAGAAGCTTGAGTGATATTAGATAGTTGCCTCTCTGATCGGAGGCCTGTGACTAGTGGTGTTTCACAGATATTGGTGTTAGGTCCATTGCTGTTTGTCATCTATGCAAGGTATTAAAGATTTGGGTGATAATGCAGATGATACCAAAATACAATAGGTCCAAGAAGTCAGTTTACCAGCACCTATTCTAGGGCAAATAGGGATGCTTATATAGCTCATGAGGAAAAATAGAAAGAGAAACAGATTCAAGATTGTAAAGGAGTAGAAAAATAATTATTTTCCGATTCTGATGCAGCACAAAAAAAAACAAAACAACCTGTAAGATAAAGAACACAATAATAATAAAAAACACAATAAATATAAAAACATTAGATAGCTTATGTACATAGACTGATTATATGTCCATAAAGTGATGCTAGAGACAGGTGTGTCTGTACATAAGGTGACTGACAGGAAATGATAGAATAGTGGTGATGGGGGGATGGGGTGTGGAGTAATTTCTTGAGTATAGTGGTCCTGGCATGGATGCCACATGGTCTCCTCCTCGATGGGAGTGGGACAAGCAGTACATGAGCAGGGTGAGTGAGTGTTACTTCATGATATTACTGGCCCTTTACTGGCACCTTTCTGGATATCTGTCCTTAGCACTTTCCATGGTGTGCTGCCAATGTGAAGAGGGGTGTGAGAGGTACGCACGCTCTTGAAGTTAATAACCATCTCCTTTGTCTTGTTGATGTTGAGGAAGAAGTTGTTTGCCTGGCACCAAGCCTTGAGCTCTTCCACATTCTCTCCATGAGCCATCTCATCACTCTTGGTGATGAGCCCCACCACTGCCATGTCAATGACAAATTTGACAATGTGATTACTCAGGTGTTTGGCCTGCCAGTCATATGCGAGCAGAGTGTACAGCTATGGGCTCAACACACAGCCCTGGGGGTGCCTATGTTGAGTACAATGGGGAGGGAGGAGCAGTTGTGCATCCTGACTATCTGAGGCCTGTTGGTTAGGAATTCCAACACCCAGTTGCCTAGTGGTGTATTTAAACAGAGGAAGAGAAGCTTGTTCACCAAGGTCTGCAGGATAACAGTGTCAAGTGTCAAACTGAAATCCAGGAACAGCATTCTGACACAAGTATCCTTGTTCTCTCAGTGTGTCAGGGAAGGTGCATGACAGATGCCATGGCATCTATTGTAGAGCAATTCTGTCAGTAAGCATATTGGTGAACAGAAAACAAAAGAAACAATTATACAAAATTTTGATATTTTTATATTTTAAAAACTAAATATAGTAAAAGCAGCACATGGAATGCTTCAATGCTGCAGAGGTCAAATAGAAGTAAGTTAGCAACTATCATGGTATGTAGGGATTTCAACCTGAAACATCAACAAAGCCTCTCCTCTTACAGATCTCGCTCAACCTGCTGAGATACTCCAACAAGTTGTTCAATGCTCCGGATTCCAGTATTTGTGGTCTCTGTGTCTCCATAGCAATGAGTTTTTTTTTTGTACTGGATTTTTCTCTATTCCATATTTAGAGATCAAGTAACATGAAAATAAAACAAGATCTTCAAAAAATGCTGAAGGTTTGTTGCTGTGAAAGGACTGGAACTTCCTGGAGATTTGCAATTCGTATTTCTTTGCTTTTTCCTGGCTGATTTGCAGTTCATGTCTCCAGCTTCCTGGCTTGAGGAAGACAGTCCAGGTGTTGAATCCATGGATGAACCAGGAGATCTACTCCCAACCCAAGTCTAGGACTGCAGCATTCAAATCAGGTGGTCCTGACCTTCACAAGAAATTGAGATATGACTTCTGTAAAGCTATTAGAGATACCAAGAGACAATACTCATCTAAAATCAAATTTCAGGCCATTCATTAGTTGTGATAGGGCTTACATAATACAATAGGCTACAGTACAAAGTTAAGCAGTGCTGCCAATGACAGCCTATCCCTTTCCAATGAGATTAATATATTCTATTCACATTTTAAACAGAAGGGGATTGGTGTGTCACTACTCACCCCAATGCACTTAAACCCACAGACACCATTGCAGGCATAAGATCAGTTTCCTGGAGAATGAACCCACAGATAACATCTGGCCCTGATGGTCTCCCTGGCCCTGTCCTTAGATACTTTGTAGATCAGAAGGTGGAGATATTGGCAGCCTTCTTAACCTCTCCCTGCTCCAGTCTGAGGTTTGCACCCATGTTAAGAAGACTTCTATTATCCTGATGTTTAAGAAAAATATGGTCATGTGGCTTGATTATTCAGATTCAGATTTATTTATCAGATGTAAATTGAAACATAAAATGAAATCTGTCATTTGTGTTAACAACCAGCACAGCCAAGGATGAGTTGGGGATAAACCACAAGCGTCACTACACATTCCATCACAGACGTGCCCGCTATGATTGCTGAACTCGGAACGCAACAAAGCATAACAAGCCAAGTGACAAAACAACAACAGCAATACAAGCCCCATTCCTCTCTGCTACCTACCCAGTCATCCACGCACATACGTAGTCCTATAACTGTGGGACAGTCATCTTTGGCCTCCAGCCTCCAGTGGACACTTGGCCTTACACTTCCCCAGCGATGTACGACCCACAGAGATTTACTGACTTAGGGCTCCGACTATCAGGCCTGGGCTTCTGGACTTACGACCAACCTTTGGGCTTTGATCTGGACTTCTGGTTGACCTTTGGACTCCAATCTTCGATATCAACCCAGGACTCACTGATGGCAATGAATGCCATCCCTGGATGAGGACCCATAAAGGCAAGAAATAATGCTGATAGCTTTGAAACCTGGTTATCAAAGGAAACTGAAAGTTTGATCAGGAAAAAGGAGGAAGATATAGGCAACTTTTATCAAATAAATACTTTGAAGTTTATAGGAGATATAGAAGAGAAGTTAAGTTCTCTCTTAAAAATTAGGAAGGCAAAAGCAGGACATGAAATTGCCTTGGCAAGCAGGATTAATGAGAATCCCAGTCTTCTATATCAAGAAGATATTTATGGCCAGAGTATGTCCTGTCAGGTAAAATGGGGAAAACAATATGGGGAATGAGGGAATAAGAGTGGGGTGCTGAAAGACGGCCAGACTATGTTACAGTTTCTTCCCCCAAGCTATCAGACTCCTCAATACCTGAAGCCTGGACTGACACCTTGCCCTATTGTCCTGTTCATTATTTATTGTAATGCCTGCACTGTTTTTGTGCACTTTTATGTAGTCCTGTGTAGGTCTGTAGTCTAGTGTAGCTTTCTCTGTGTTGTTTTTTTTACGTAGTTCAGTCTAGTTTTTGTACTGTGTCATGAAACACCATGGTCCTGAAAAACGTTGTCTCATTTTTACTATGTACTGTACCAGCAGTTATGGTCGAAATAACAATAAAAGTGACTTGACTTGACTACTTCTCATTGCTATTTACCAGTGAGAAGGACATGGAGGATGGAGGGATAGTGGAGGGGTTGGCTGATATTTGTACCAGAAAGGAGAAAGAATTAAATATATTGGCACACTTTAAGGTTGATAATTCCCCAGGAGTGTGAAGGTATCTATCCCAGAATGCCTTGGGATACAAGGGAAGAGATTGCTTGAGCCCTGACAGAGATTATTACATCTATGCATCAGGTGACATTCCAGGAGACTGGAAGATAGCAAATGTTATTCCTTTATCAAATTGGGCAGTTGAGGTTAACCTGGAAACTACAGGCTGGTGAGTCATACTTCAGTAGTAGGGAAATGATTACGAGCATGATTGGAAAGTCAGGGACTACTTAGGGAGAATCAACATGGTTTTGTGTGCAGGAAGTACTGCCTCACAAAACAGAAGAAGTAACTAAGAAAACTGTTGAAGGCAAGACAGAAGATGGAGCAAGCATAGACATTAGCAAAGCTTTTGACACAGAACTTCACAGTGGTTGGTTCAGGTGGTTAAGCACGTGGGATCTGGGGTGTGTTAGTGAACTGAATCCAAAATTGGCTTGTGTTGTGGAGTGAAGTGTAGTGATAGAGGGTTGATTCTCCAAATGGAAGTTTGTAACCAGTTGTGTACTTCAGGAGTCAGTGCTGAGACATCTATTTTTTGTCAAAATATGTACGTTTCGTGATTTGATTAGTAAGCTTGATATTGATATTAAAATTGGTGGAGTCATAGATAACAAAGAAGGAGACACTTATTCACTTTTCCATTTATCTGCCCAAATGGAAAGACCATCTACCTCTTCCCAAAGTTATAAGTTTTCCATTTCCTTGTTAACCATAAATCAACTTCGAAGATCTACAAACTTCATTATCATGGCTCAACAATTAATCTGAATCATGAATAAATGCATCTAAAATCAAGACACTTGATGAAATCCATTGGTAACAATGTTCTCATTCCAAAAATAACCTTAAGAACATAAGCAATAGGAGCAGAAATAGCCATTTGGCCCACAAAATCTGCTCCGCCATTCAATCATTGCTGATCCTATTTTCCCCTCTTCAGCTGCACTCCCCGACCTTCTCCCCATAACCTTTGATGATGTGTCCAATCAAGAAACTTATGAATCTCTGCCTTAAATACACCCAACGACCTGGCCTCCACAGCTGCCTGTGGTAACAAATTCAACACCTCTGGCTAAGACGTTTCTCCATGCCTCAGCTTTAAATGGGCGCCCCTTTGAAAATGGATTAATGCCAAGTTGTGGCTTCTTATCCTTTATTCCCCCACTATGGGAAACATCCTTTCCACATCCATTCCGTCTAGGCCTTTCGTAATTTGAAAGATTTCAATGAGATCCCCCATTATCCTTTTAAATTCTAGCGAGTACAGACCCAGAGCCATCAAAGGTTTCTCGTACGATAACCCTTTCATCCCTGGAATCATCCTTGTGAACCTCCTGTGAATGCTTTCCAATGCCAGCACATATTTTCTTAGCTGAGGAGCCTAAAACTGTTCACAATACTCAAGGTGAGGCCTCACCACAGCCTTATAAAGCCTCGGCATCATATCCCTGCTCTTGTATTCTAAACCTGTTGAGATGAAAGCTACCATTGAATTTGCCTTCCTCACCACTGACTCAGTCTGCAAGTTCACCTTCAGGGTGCTCTGCACAAGAACTCTAAGGTATCTTTGCATCTCAGATGTTTGGATTTTCTCCCCGTTTAGAAAATAGTGTGCACATTTATTTCTGCAACCAAAGTGTATGACTGTGCATTTCCCAACATCAATCATTATTCAGTGCTGGCAAACTTTCAATCCAATTCAACTCATTCCTTTCAATTCTTGAAACTGTACTTCTTAGTCCAGTGCATACTGTAGCACTCTTTTTGAAAAAGCCTTGCTGAAATCCATGCAGACCATAATCAAACACATTGCCATCACTGGCCTTCTTTGCTACTTTCTCAAAATGTTCAACCAAGTTAATTACGCATGTTAATTTCAGACAACTGCAAGAAAAGTGCAGAGAACAGCAGGAACCACTCTACATCGATCTTACTAAGGTGTCCAACAGTAATGATAGGCGATAATAAATCTGACCCTGATAATTAGGTAGGAACTTCTATATCGTTTCTCCTTAAGCTGAAAGGAGCCACTTTTATATCGTCTGAACAATCTGTTACCAAGTGGTGTTTTGTTCGTAGCAACCATCCACTAATGATGTTAATACATTGCAAATAACATCTACCAGAACTGAAAAGGGTTTTGATGTATACACACAAACACGAGGAAATCTGCAGATGCTGGAAATTTGAGCAACACACACAAAATGCTGGTGGAACGCAGCAGGCCAGGCAGCGTCTATGGGGAGAAGTACTGTCGACGTTTCGGGCCGAGATCCTTCGTCAGGACTAACTGAAAGAAGGGATAGTAAGAGATTTGAAAGTGGGAATGGGAGGGGGAGACCCAAAATGATAGGAGAAGACAGGAGAGGGAGGGGTGAAGTTAAGAGCTGGGAAGTTGATTGGCAAAAGGGATACAAGGCTGAAGAAGGGGGAGTATCATAGGACAGAAGGCCTTGTAAGAAAGAAAGAGGGAGGGGAGCACCAGAGGAAGATGGAGAACAGGCAAGGAGTTATTGTGAGAGGGAAAGAGAGAGAAAATAAATAAATACATTAATAGATAGATAGATAAATAGGCATGGGATAAGAAGGGGAGGAGGGGCATTAATGGAAGTTAGAGAAATCAATGTTCATGCCATCAGGCTGGAGGCTACCCAGATGGAATATAAGGTGTTGTTCCTCCAACCTCAGTGCGGCTTCATCTCGACAGTAGAGGAGGCCATGAATTGACATATCAGAATGGGAATGGGACGTGGAATTAAATTGCGTAGCCACTGGGAGATCCTGCTTTTTCTGGCGGACTGAGTGGTGTTCAGCGAGACGATCTCCCAGTCTGTGTTGGGTCTCACCAATATATACACACCAGGAACACTGGACTCTGTATATCACACCATCTTTCCCACCCCCCCATTTCTGCTTTCTGCAGGGATCGCTCCCTACGCGACTCCCTTGTCCATTCACAAGATCACAAGACAAAGGAGCAGAAGTAGGCCATTCGGCCTACTCCCTCCTGGCACTTATCCTTGTAAGCGGAACGAGTGCTACACCTGCCCTTACACTTCCTCCCTCACCACCATTCAGGGCCCCAGACAGTCCTTCCAGGTGAGACAACACTTCACCTGTGAGTCGGCTGGTGCGGTATACTGTGTCCCGTGCAGCCTTCTATGTATTGGTGAGACCCGACGCAGACTGGGAAACCATTTCTCTGAACACCTATGTTCTGTCCGCCAGAGAAAGCAGGATCTCCCAGTGGCCACACATATTAGTTTCACGTCCCATTCTCATTCTGATATGTCTATCCATGGCCTTCTCTACTGTCAAGATGAAGCCACACTCAGGTTGGAGGTCATATTCTGTCTAGGTAGCTTCCAACCTGATGGCATGAACATTGATTTCTCTAACTTCCATTAATGCCCCTTCTCACCCCATCCTTATTTATTTATTTGTTTGTTTATTTATTTATTTATTTATTTATTTATTATATCTTTTTATATATGTGTGCTTTTTTTTCTTCTTTTTTTCCTTTCTCTGTCCCTCCCACAATGACTCCTTGCCCATTCTTCCTCTTCCTCTGGTGCTCCCCTCCCCCTTTCTTTCTTCCAAGTCCTTCCATCCTATGATACTCCCCCTTCTTTAGGCTTGTATCCCTTTTGCCAATCAACTTCCTAGCTCATCCCACCCCCTCCTGTCTTCTCCTATCAATTCCAGTCTCCCCCTCCAGCTCCCATTTTCAAATCTCTTACTATCTCTTTTTCTCATTAGTCCTGATGAAGGGTCTCGACCTGAAACGTTGACTATCTTCCTCATTCCTATAGATGCTGCCTGGCCTGCTGCATTCCACCAGCATTTTGTGTGTGTTGTTTGATGTATAAAGTTTATGCAAGTTGCTATTAATCTGACTGAATTCTAATTAAATGATCTGTAGTTTCTTTTTTTTATTATTTATTAAGTAGGATCCAGAATTACAAACTTGCTCAAATGAAATTTTGCAAATGTTTTTAATACAATAACGTGCATGCGGTAAAGTGCAGCAAACATGCAAAAGTCCTAGATGAATAACGTCCAGGATGGAAAACTTTGCCCAATGTTCATTGTACTTTTATATCAAACAGTTCAAAAAATACCATTCTCGTCACTTGACATTTATAACTGCCCACTGTTAGTAAAGCTTCTTTCATTTCTGTCGTGAGATGGAATTTACTTATAGAAAGTTACGTCCCTGGACATAGAAAAAAATTACTGATATCAGTTTTTTAATATCAGTAGAAATTTATCATTTAGTATCATTTCTAAGTTTAGAGATGAATCATCAACTTTCTGAAAGTCATTTCAAAACTGGAACGAAAGCTATTGTCAAGAGTCTTGATGCTTATTTGATGAATGATTTGAAGCTGCCATTAATCTGTGCTAGTAGATAATAACTCAGTTCAATATAACAGCTAATGGGATCTGTCATGTCTGTAATTTCTCAATATGATTAAATGTCATTATTGGTATGACTTACATGTGCCTCTAAGTATTAAAAGAATCATGTTACAACAATGAGTACCAATAAATCTTCATGTCATTCTCTCATAACAGTGAGATCATCAAAGTGCACACTTTTCACTTCCCAGACAAATGTACTTCATCCCTCTTTGGAAAGTTTAGTCAATGATCATTCAGTAATGCCTCAAGAACTGAAAATAACAGGTCATCATACAGGTTAATGCTGTGACATTCTGAAATACTTTCTTCTCAGCTGTTCAAACTGACAGATTTTGTGTCATTGATTGAAAAATAGATGTTCCATACAACTTCATAGGGGCCAGGGGCACCCAACCTTTTTTATGCCATGGACCAATACCATTAAGCAAGGGGTCTGCGGACTGCTGGTTGGGAACACTGATATAGAGGAAATGGTCTAAGTGGGACTAAGTATCAAAACAAAAGTGGTACAAACTATAAATATTTACTAATGGATAATTGTAAAATATAATCTTCCGTGTAAATAGGGCAACATTCATTAACAGCAAAATGAATATGATTATCTATTGATTGTTTCAATCAGCACTTGAAGGAACTTGATTTACAATGCCTTGGCTGGACGCCTTAAATCACAATGTGCACTCCTAGCAGTTACAAGCTTTATTTTGTTAACCTACCCAATGAGAATAATATTTTTTTCACTATGAATATCACAATTGGGTCACCTATATAACAGGTTCACTTTCACAAGACATGCCTCCAAATAAATCAGAGTACACAGAATTGTACAAAATAGTCTTTACAAGTATGCCAAATAAATAAAAGTGGCTCCATCATGGGCACAAGCATCAAGGACATCTTCAAAAGTTGGTGCCTCAGAAAAGTGGTATCCATCATTAAGGACATTCGCCACCTGGGACATCCCTAGTCTCATTAACCTTTTGTCCAATCATCAACAACAGGCAATTTGAAGAACTTCTAGTGGGACCGGAGAAAATCACATGGAAGGAGGTACAGGTCTCAATGTTCTGGGAAAAGCTTCTTCCCCCCTGCCATTCGATTTCTGAATGGTCCATTAGCCCATGAACACTACTGCACTGTACCTTTTTTGCACTATTTATCTGTCTTAGAACATCAGAAATGAGAGCAGAAATAGACCATCTGGGCCATTGAGCCTCTTTCGCCATTCAAGGTTGTGGCTGGTCTGACTGTGTACTCCAGCCACCTGCCATTTCTCCATGCCTTATTTCCTCTGTGATGCAAGAAGCTATCTATATCTTAAATATATTTAATGAGTCGCCTCAACTGTTTTTATTGTTTGTTGTAACTTTCAGTGACTCTATTATGTCTTGCAATGGACTGCTGCTACAAATTTCACGACGTATGTCACCAGTTATAAAACTGATTTTGATTTTAAACACAAGGGATTTTGCAGATGCTGGATTTCTTGTGCAATACAAAAGTGCTGGAGAAACTCAGTATGTCAGTCAGCCAAGAGGGATAAACGGCTGATGTTTCAGGCCAGGGCTCTTCATTGGAACCAGAAAGAAGGGGAGAAGATGCCCGAAGGATTACAAGCTGGTGGGCGATAGACGAGACCAGATGAGGGGGAAGGTAAGTGGGTGGAGGAAGGGAATTGAAGTAAGAAGATGGGATGTGACAGATGGAAATGGTAAAGGGCTTGAAGAAGAAGGAATCTGATAGGAAAAGACAGTGGACTATTGGAGAAAGGGAAGAGGGGTACCTGAGGCAGTTGATGGGCAAGTGAGGAGAAGAGAAGGCATAGGAGGGGAGTCAGAATGGGAAATAGAAAAAAAGAAGGGGGAGAATGATGGCAGAAGTAATGGAGAGTAATGTGCTAGATGTGGAAGCCCGTGAAATGGTAGGTAAGAACAAGGGGAATCGTATCTATGCAGGATGATACAGTGAGAGTAGATGTTGGAAACTGGAGCAGATGCAGATGAGGGCACCATTATTGGTAGTGGAGGGAATCGCTATCCATTGAAGAAGGAGGACATCTTCAATATCCTAGAATGGAAGTCTCATCTTAAGAACAGATACGGTGGCAATGGAGGAACCGAGAAAAGGAATGAGACGTGGCTAAGATAGCTATGGGAATCTGGAGGTTTATAAGAAATATCAGTACATTCAGTGGCCGGTTTATTAGGTACACCTGAAAACCTGTCTGTTAATGCAAATATCTAATCAGCCAATTATATTTCAGCAACTCATTGCAGTAAGGTATGCCGACATGGTCAAGAGGTTCAGTTGTTGTTCAAACCAAACATCAGAAAGGGGAAGTAATGTAATCTAAGCAATTTTGACCATGGAACGATTGTTGGTGCCAGATGAGGTGGCTTGAGTATCTCATTAACTGCTGATCTCCTGGGATTTTAACACAAAACAGTCTCTGGAGCTTACAGAGAACGATGCAACAAACAAAAAGCTTCCAGTGAGAGGCAGGTCCATGGGTGAAGATGCCTTGTTAATGAGACAAGTCAGAGGAGATTATCCAGATTAGTTGAAACTGACTGGAAGGTGACAGTAACTCAAGTTACCATGCATTACAACAGCAGTGTATAGTAAAGAGCATCTCTGAACACAACACATTGAAGTGGATGGGCTAGAGCAGCAGAAACCATGAGCATTGACTCATAGACTCAATGGCCTGTTCCTCAGGTACAGGAGGTACCAAATAAAGTGGCCACTGAAAGTAGATAGTCTGTCTCCGGAGACAGAGATGGAGATATCGAGAACAGGGAGAGGGATGTCAGAAATCACCTATCACCTTCAAGATTACATATCTTCCCCCCTTCTTCTCCCTCCCCCCATCTTCTTACTCTGGCTTCTTACCCATTCCTCTCCAGTCCTGATACAAGGGTTCAGCATGAAATGTTGGCTGTTTATTCCTCTCTGCCTGACCTGCTTAGTTCCTTAAAAATTTTGCATGTGTTGACTCTGTTTCAGAGCTCCTGGCATGTATTATAAACGCTGGCAGCAAAGCACAGTCATCAGAACTTTGCAAGTGTCATGATCTACTCACTCTATTGTCTGCATCATTAATTTGTAGCAAAAATGTGAGGCACAATCTAAAATCTAGAATATTTCCTCCATGCTTGCAACACTGTAGCACAGCTTGTGTTTTTCTGAGACAGAGGAAGTGAGTCAATCCATTAAACAAGGGAACAAAGTGTGCTTCAGAACTAATCCCCGTTAAATTAAGTTGATGTACAGTATTGCTTGCAGAACAGGACATCATAATGAATTAGATTTAGTGAATGCAAAATACATTTTTTGCTTTAGAGTCAATACTCCCACTGTCGGGCCAGTAAATCAAATTCCTATTGTATGTAATACTATGGGGTGAATTGCCCCAGAGAGAAAGAAACAGATAGAAAACATGCTTCCTTGGACGTTCTACTCAGTAAGGGGAAAGAACAATCCTAGCAGGACAAAGTTGCCAAATGTTTTCTTGGGACGATAGTTCAGATTCAGACATTTGCCACTGAACTTAATGCAGTTGTATCTACAGTATGAATCTGCTACTCTATTTATTCCCCAAGTGATTAATGCTTCAGCAGAAAATATGGATGAAGAATGAAAATAGGTGCTGATATTTGTTAGCTTGAACTGTATGCCAAAAACAAGATTTGACTAATATGTGGATATTTAATAACATCAATTATTGAAAATGTTTCCTTAAACAATGAACTGCTAAGCACATAAGTGAAGCTGGCATGGTCAGCATGCGTTTAAATCATTTTCAGGAGAAAGTTTCACCAAGAGTGTTGTATGGAAAATGCATATATAAATAAATATAGATTGAAAAATAGTTTTAAAAGCTTTTCAACCCAACAGAGATAGATGAGGCTGTAATGCTACGGTCCAGTTTGGCAGCAGTGGTGTTAAATCAGTGTTGTATATTGATATCACTTTGCAAACTTCCTGTGTCCAAAAACATAGCAGGTGCCAAGACTGCCCCTATATAGGTCACACTGCATGCATGCTCTACTGTATCGGACCCCATATAGGAGTGAAATTTAAGCTTGCGGTGCGTAAACAATTGCTTGTCAATTCCATAAATTATCAGATCTATTATTTTCTCTAGATTTGGGATTTTATTTTAAGTTGAAGGTATACTTAAAAACTCAAATAAAAGGTCAACTTAATATTTATGTTTTCCATGCATCTTGAAGAACATAAGAACATATGAAATCGGAGCAGGAGTAGGCCATCTGGCCCACTGAGCCTGCTCCATCATTCAATAAGATCGTGGCTGATCTGGCCATGGACTCATCTCTGCCTACCTTTTCCCCATAACCGCTAATTCCCCTACTATGTTGAATATCATTACTGCACTGGGTACAACTAACATCAGTTGCAGAATGGAGGGGAAAAACACTTTCTAAATGAAAGCTACAACAGCCAAAGTGCAGAATTATAGTTGTAAGATTCTGATGGAAAAACAGGGTTAAGTTCAGTGCTTTCATTTTTCTGTTCCATCACCAATTCACTGTTGGGGATCCGCCATTAAAATTAAGAAACACGCACAAAGCAATATTTTAATTCCCTAACAAAAATACGGATACTAAAATCTGAAATGTGTTTAAATTTATAAACCACGACAAACCATGAATAACCCTCAAGTAGTATACTTCATATTTCCTATTGGACTGTTGCAAAAGCTTTCACATTTTACTATTCCCAAAGTAACCTTTTCCAGACAGTGCTAATGTACTGTACTTACAACATAATGATTTTAGCGATGGGACTTAGAAGTAGCGGAGTAGTGGCTTTTTTTTTATATTACTTATCACTAACTATTTTTGCCTTCCACACTTCGAAGAGCCTCATAGTCAAAGCTTAAGAAAATTGGACTTCCAGAAAACCTCTGAAAAGGTGCCACACATAAGGCTGCTTACCAAGTTAAGAGCCCATAGTATTACAGGAAAATTACTGGCATGGCTTATTGGTAGGAGGTAGTGAGTGGGAATTAAAGGATCTTCTCTGGTTGGCTGCCAGTGAGCAGTGGTGTTCTGCAGGGGTGAATGTTGGAAATGCTTCATTTTATGCTGTATATCAATGATTTAGATGATGGAATAGATGGCTTTGTTGCCAAGTTTGCAGATGATACAACGTTTGGTGGAGGGGCAGGTGGTGTTGAGGAAACATATAGACTGCAAAAGGACTTGGACAGATTAGGAGAATGGGCAAGAGAGTGGCAAATGAAATACATGTTGGAAATGCATGGTCATTCACTTTGGTAGTAGAAATAAATGTGTGGATTATTTTTTAAACAGGGAGAAATTCCAGGATTCTAAGATGCAGAGGGACTAGGGAATCATTGTGCAGAACTCCCTGAAGGTTAACTTGCAGGTTGAGCTGGCGGAGGGGAAGGCAAATGCCATGTGTTGTAACGTGAGTATTAATAAAAGTAAGTTAATACTAATCGGTGAGCTGTTGGTAGCAAGAAGCGGGATCCGGGGTTGGCGGGGTCTTTACTTCCACTCTTTTTACTCCCAGTATGCATTGTATATAGTTCCTCCACCCATGCTGCACGAGGTACCTGGAAGCCTCTGTATTATAAATATCGTTTGCCGTCCCAGATAAAGATGCTCTTTTGGCCATCAAATTGTCAAGTGGTCTTTTTGTAAAGTAGAAGTTACCACACCATGTTAGCATTCTTTTCAAGCGGTCTACAACATAAGAGAAAGGATGTGAAGCTGAGGCTTTATAAGGCACTGGTGAGGCCTCACCTTTAGTATTGTGAACAGTTTTGGACCCCTTATCTTAGAACTGATGTGCTGGCATTGCAGAGAGTCCAGAGGATGTTCACAAGGATGATTCCAGGAATGAAAGGGCTACCATATGAGGAATGTTTGATGGCTCTGGATCTGTACTCACAGGAATTCAGAAGGATGAGGGGGGATCTCATTAAGACCTTTTGTTTGTTGAAAGGCCTAGAAAGAGTAAATGTAGAAAGGATGTTTCCCATGGTGGGGGAGTCTAGGACAAGAGGGTACAGCCTCAGGATAGAGGGGCATCCATTTAAGATAGAGATGCAGAGAATTTTCTTTAGCTAGAGTGTGATCAATTTGTGGAATTTATTATGACAGGAAGCTGTGGAGGCCAGGTTGTTGGGTGTTTTTAAGGCAAAGCTTGATAGGTTTTTAATTGGCTACAGCATCAAAGGTTACGGGGAGAAGGCCGGGACTGGGGCTGAGGAGGGGAAAAATGGATCAGCAATTATTGAATGGTGTAACAGACTCGGTGCGCTAATAAGACCGTAAGACCATAAGATATAGCAGATGTAGGCCATTCAGCCCATCAAGTCTGCTCTGCCATTCAATCATGGGCTGTTCCAATTCTTCCAGTCATCCCCACTCCCCTGCTTTCACACTATACCCTTTGATGCCCTGGCTAATCAAGAACCTATCTATCTCTGCCTTAAAAACATCCAATGACTTGGCCTCCACAGTTGCTCATGGCATCAAATTCCACAGATTTACCACCCTCTGACTAAAGTAATTTCTCCACATCTAAATGGATGTCCTTCAATCCTGAAGTTGTGCCCTCTTGTCCTAGAATCACCCAGCATGGGAAATAACTTCGCCATATCTAATCTGTTCAGGCGCTTTAACATTCAAAATGTTTCTATGAAATCCCCCTTCATTCTCCTGAACTCCAGGGAATACAGCCCAAGAGCTGTCAGACATTTCTTGTATGGTAACCCTTTCATTCCTGGAATCATACTCATGAATCTTCTCTGAACCCTCTCCAATGTCAGTATATCTTTTCTAAACTAAGGAACCCAGAACTGCACGCAATACTCCAAGTGTGGTCTCATGAGTGCCTTATAGAGTCTCAACATCACAGCCCTGCTTTTATATTCTATAACTCTAGAAATGAATGCCAACATTGCATTTGCCTTCTTCACAACTGACTCAACTTAGAGGTTAACCTTTAGGATATCTTGCACAAGGACAACCAAGTCCCTTTGCATCTCTGCATTTTGAATTCTTTCCCTATCTAATCAATAGTCTGCCCATTTATCTCTTCTACCAATGTGTATGACCATATACTTCCCAACGTTGTATTTCATTTGCCACTTCTTTGCCCATTCCCCTAAACTAGTGGTCACCAACCTTTTTAAGCCCAAGATCCCCTACCTCGGTCTTAATAAAAGGCAAAATTGACCCCAGATCAATTAGTTACTCGTATGTGCACCGGGGCAGAAAAGACTGGAAGTAAAACCCCACAACCCGGAAGTAGAAATAATGTATAAACACCAGGGGTACCCACCCATTTTTTTGCAAACGTGGACCGGTTTAATATTGACAATATTCTTGCAGACCGGCCGACGGGGGGGTGGGGGTGTTAAACATGATGGGAATACAGCAATACTTGAAGCAGGTTTGTTATGTCCAGTGTATTCAGCAATTTAGTTTTCGCAGCTCTCGGCACTTAGCTTTTGTCCCGCGCTGCTCACGTTTTTTTTCCGCTGAGAAAACTCAACGGGTTTGTCTTTAAATGCAGGGTGCTTGGACTCAGGGCCGAAGCAGTTTTGAGGGCTTCATTGCCTCATTAGACAGCTTTCGGGCCTGAACTCCAGACTCTGCCCGCCCACCGCCGCCAGACGCCTTGGCCAGGTGCAGCTGGTCATAGGTGGGGTGAGAGGATGAGGTCAGGGCCAGAGGTCCCCGTTTCGGGGCCATGGCGGTCACAGTCCAGAGAGAGCGAGCAACTAAGCGGAGAGTGGGACAGGATGCCCGCCCACCCCCCCCCCCCCCCGTAGGATCTATCGGCCGACAAAAGTTTGCTTCAGTAGATCGCAGAGAAGTAGCTGCTCTGATACTTACAAAAATCTGAGCCCGAATTAGGTTGTCTGTGAATATTTTAGCACTGGATTCCCTACGATTCCATTCGGTGTGCTAAACAGGTTTAGAGGCAGCACTCCAGGCCAGTAGTGACGGCATTTACCGCCGCCCACCTGAGTCCAACCTGTGATCCCTGGCATCAGGGTGTCGCTATGGTTAGGCGACTGATGACCTTGTGTGTATTCAAGTTCAACAGTGGGCATGACAGGAACGGAGGAAAGGTGCAGCTGACTCGTGTCGGGGAGCTGCATGCATGTGCACTGGGCAGAAAGAACAGAACTAAAACCCCGCAAACCGGAAACAACAGTATTTGTGTATTTATTCTTTATTTTTTTTCGGGATCTGCTGGGAAAGTCTCAAAGATCGACGGGTTGGCGACCACTACCCTAAACTATCTAAGTCCCTCTGCAGGCTTTCTGTTTCCTCATCAATACCCACTCCTCCACCTATCTTTGTATTGTTACGTCCGTAGCCCCCTCCTTTGTGAGAATTGCAAGGTCATCGTTGGGTTGGGTCAAGGGGCCCAGGAAAGGAGAATGGGACGTGCAAAATGCCTTGTTTCCCCGGCGATGTAAAGCTACGGGACATGGCCATTGTCTCCGGAAGACCAAGTTGTGTATTGAGTACTGTACTATTCATTGAAGCCCCTCAGGGGATGACCAAAGTGGGCTGGTTGAGGGATTGCATTATCCCAACCTGATTGACATCTGAAACCCCGTGAGGAAGTATAAAAGAGGGTCTGGGGAACAAACCCTTCAGACGCACCAGAAGAAACATTAAACGACCACGTAACAGCAGGAAGTCATCTGAAGGAAGCCACGTGCGTTTGATTCCATGGCTTTTAGCTAACAACGGGGAAGCCCACTCCCCTGACTCAACAGATCGGCATCTTAAAAGACCTGGGGCAAGTTTAAACCACATCACTTTTAAACCCAACAACGCTGCAGCTTGGACGAACTGATAGTGACTGTTATCTTTCCATCGGACAATACATTAACCCCTAGACAATGATAGAGCTATTTCTTATTGGTTATTATTATACCTGCACTTAGATTTAATATTGACGATGTATGTTATCTGTATGTTTGCATTAATCTTATTTTTGTGCCCTTTATCAATAAATACTTTTAAAAATAGTACCATCAGACTTCAATGGACCTCTCTATCTTTGCTGGTAAGTTATCCAGTTAAGGGAATTCGTAACAGTATCACTAGCAAATTTAGCCACAAATCTGTTAACACTGTAGTCCAAATTATTGACATACATCGTAAAAAGCAACGGTCCCAACATTGACCCCTGTGGAACTTCACTGGTAACTGGCAGCCAGCCAGAATAGGATCCCTTTATTCTCACTCTCTGCTTTCTGCTGACCAGCCAATGCTCCACCCACACTAGTAACTTCCCTGTAATTCCATGGGCTCTTATCTTGCTAAGCAGCTTCATGTGCAGCACCTTGTCAAAGGCCTCCTGAAAATCCAAGTACACCATCTCATTTTTCTACCCTGCTTGTAATTTCCTCAAAGAATTGTAGTGGATTTGCCAGGCAAGATTTTCCATTCAGGAAACAATGCTGATTTTGGCCTATCTTGTCATGTGCATCCAGGTACTCTGTAATCTCAACCTTAACAATTTCCCAACCACTGATGTCAGGCTTACAGGTCTATAGTTTCCTTTCTGCTGCCTCCACCATTCTTAACCAGTGTAGTAACATTCATAATTTTCTAGTTGTACCAGAGTACAATGCCAGAATCTATCAATTCTGGTTAGACCATCGTTAATGCCTCTGCAATCTCTCCAGGCTACTTCCTTCAGAACCCGAGGGTGCATTCCATCAGGTCCAAGAGACTTATCCACCCTCAGACCATTAAGCTTCCTGAGCAGCTTCTCTGTTGTAATTTTCACTGCACAAACTTCACTTCCCTGACACTCTTGAGTGTCCAGTAAATTGCCAAAGTCTTCCACTGTGAAGACAGATGCAAAATATGCATTCAGTTCCTCTGCCATCTCTGCATCTCTCAATACAATATCTCCTATATTGTATTGGTCCTATATCTATCCTCGACTTTCTTTTACCTGTTATATACTTTAAAAAGCTTTTAGTACCTTCTTTGATATTAGTCCTTTTATCATTAACCTGTTCCTTCCTAATGACCTCCCAATCCTCTATCTTCCCACTAGCCCTAGCTTCCTTGTATGCCTTTTGCTTTCACTTTGGCTCTGACTTCACTTGTCAGCCACAGTAGTGTCCTTCTTCCCTTTGAAAATTTCTTATTTGGAATATATCTGTCTTGCAACTTCCCGCATTTTGCACAGAAACTCCAGCCATGGCTCCTCTGCTAACTTTCTTGCAAATGTCCCTTTCCAGTCAACTTTAGCCAGTTCCCCTCTCATGCCATTGTAATTTCCTCTATTCCACTGAAATTCCAACATATTGACTATTTTTCCCTCTCAAATTTCTATGTGAACTCGATCATATTGTTCTTTAGCCTTAACCTCTTTTATCACCTCTGGATCATTGCACAACACCCAATCCAGATCCCCTAGTGGGCTCAACAACAAGCTGTTCTAAAAAGCCATCCCTTAGGTATTCTACAAATTCTCTTTCATGAGGGCCAGTACTGACCTTTTCGATCTCCTGCTGTAATTTGTAATCCACATCCTGGCTGCTGTTTGGAGGCCTGTATACAACTGCCATTGTGGTCCTTTTACCCTTGCCTTTACTTAACTCATAAATGGCCTAATCCTGCTCCTATGTCTTATTGTCTATGGTCTTATTGCCAAATAACCAACACCCTTTTCTAATAGGGATTGGCAAGTTCTTTAAAATATACAAGAAAATGCTACTTCAAATGATTTCAAGAGCATAGTGTTATCACATGATAACTCTATCATGTCTACCTTTTACAGACAAAGGGTGTCTGACAGAATAGTGCAGGAGAAAAGTACATGACAGCTCTGGAGGGAGTGCAGAGAAGATTCACCATTATATTGCCCGGATGGAACATTTCAGTTATTAGGAGTGACTGGCAAGGCAGGGTTTGTGTTCCCTGGAAATGAAGAGTTTAAGTGGAACATGAAGGAGGCGTTAGTGGAAAAAACGCAGAAATGTTCTGGCTTGAAGTGAATAAAACTAGAGGACATAGATTTAAAGGAGAGGCAAGAGATTTTGAAGGTAATTGAGTGAATTTCTTTTCACTGAGAGAGGGATAAGTATCTGGACCACACTGCCTAAGAGAATGGTGGAAGCCCAGATGCTGATATTATTTAGAAAACGTCTAGATAAGCACTTAAATTCCTTTGACACATGATGCTATGAAATTAATACAGTTGAGTCAGTCTGGAAGTAGTGGGTTGAATGGCCTGTTTCTTTGGTGTATGACTGTGCCAACAGTGCAAATGAGTAGCAATAATAAATATTAATATGCAAGTGGATATTAAGCTTGGATCAAATTATTCGTGATTGCTTTAAGTTACAATGCAAGTCAAATTTCTCATTAGATTTTTTTTTCCTTTTTAATCATCTCCTAAAAGCAATCCATCCAAATTTCTTCTCCTTGGAGTTGCAGACAAACTTTCTTAATGAAAACTGATAGTCTGACAGAGGGATCTGGAAATGTCAGTGACAAAGGAGCACTGAAAGAACTGTCTGACACGACAAGAAAGAGCTGTCCATTAAACACCTGAGCAAATCAACCAGAATGTTTCAATCAGGAGTGAGTGCCTCAACTCCATGGTCGACCATCCATCTTCAGGACAATCATCCAATTAACATGACAAAGAATCGTAACAAATGGAGCGAGGAGAATCTTCTGTGAATTTATTTGCAGCACTAAATACCATGATAGATCTAAAGAGAACTTCCTTTAAAAGAGGAAGCTAGATAAATATAAAAATGAACAGAAGCTAATGTTAAAAAAGGGTGAGATACAGAGTGGGTGGATGCTCATGTGGAACAGAAACAGCAGGATGGACTGGATAGAGAGTATGGCCTACTCGTGCTGTGCAATCAATGCACTTTTGTTCATTTTTAAAAATTCTCTTTTTATCTTATAAATGTTTTTTTATTTTGTCACAACATTTTAATCCTTCACTTTATAATTTGAATCAAGAAATTATAAATGCCACCTTTCAGTGACAGAAGTATGTAATCTATATTGAATTTGGAAGCAATTCATTCTACTTGCTTCTTTGTCTTCACTGCAATGAAGATGACTTGTTTCCATTCTGATTTCCTGCATTCTGAGGTGACCAATGAAGCCAATGTGGAAACCACAATCCCTCTACAGATGGGAAAGGAATGCTTATCAAAGCAGACTAGTTAATAGCTTATGAACTGGGACATTACTTCCATCAGACACACAGAACTTGTTTGTGCTCTTGATCCATTGACTTGAGATTCTCTAAGCAATTGCAAATACCCTTTCATTTTGAGTGGACGTGGGCCATGGATTCCAGGGATGCAAAGACTGTATGGATCATTGCATTTTTTTCAAGGAGACTGAGTCTTTTTTTCTTTGAACTTCGTAGTATCTATTTGTGATAGAGCATTGAACAGACTGTCCTGTTTCAGAAGGATGGGTGTGGCCTAAGCGCAGCCTTCCCAACAGAGCTTAGCATTCATAAATAAGGGAGAGGACACTGACTTCTTATACTCTTTTAGTGAATTAGGGTGGTTTTGCAGAGAAATGGTTGGAGACATCTTTCCACAGTCTACAGGTGCCTTCTTCTGTTTATCGATTAGAGCCAGGCTAAAGGAGATAACAGAAAGGTGGGTGTCAATCCAGTAGTCATCTGAGCCTGCTATAAAATGCGTGATGCAGAACTGTTTGAGGTCTCTTGTTGGATACCAATGCTTGGACCAGTGATGGGCTATGATGTCCTAAGTCTATCCTTCTGATGAAGCATGTATTTATTCTGACCAGTCTGTGCTCCAAGCGTCTTGTCAAGAAGTTGACTCCATTCACTCAATTGGTAAGGATTGCGTCTTTTCTAAACCTGGTATTGAAGTTACACAGGGATGCCAACTACATTTATTTATGCAGTCAGCCTTGGTCCAACCAAGTAGATGTATGGCTAAGAAAGCACAACAGCACCTACAGTTCCTCAGAAACCAGCAAGTCCCTGATTTTACAGATGCACCATAGAAAGCATCCTAATAGATGCACCACAGCTTGGTAAGGCATTTTCTCTGGCCAAGACCACAAGACAACCCAGTTCATCATGACAACCGTCTTCTCCAGCCCAATAAGCCCACACTGCCAAATTATACTCACATCACCATTTAATGTACTAACCTCCATATCAATACATCTTTGGAATGTGGGTGGAACGTATAAACTCCTTACAGATAGCAGGGGAAATTGAACCCAGGACACTGGCACTAAGCATAACGCTATGCTAACAGCTCTGCTGCTATGCCACATCTATTGACTCTATCTACACTTTCCACTGACTTGAGAAAGCAACGAAATGTCTTTCCCACCCCAGTCATTCTCTCCTCTCCCCTCTTTCACTGGGTAGAAGATATAAAAGTTTGAAAACACAGTCCACCAGGTTCAAGGTCAGCTTCTGTCCCATTGTGATGAACTCTTGATCTCCCATTCTACCTTGACATGGCACCTTATTGTCTACTTGCACTGAACTGTCTGTAATGTTAACTGTAACACTATTCTATATTTATTATTATCTTTCACTTTGCAATACGTTAATGTACTTATGTTTTGGATTTATTTGTGTGGAAGGCACCCAAAACAAAGTCTTTCACTTTATCTTGATTCGTGTGACAACAATGAACTAATTAGATAGAGGGGTTTTTTTGTCCCTGTCCTAGTCCCTGGCTTCATTTCCACACTAGAATCACAGTCTAAAGCAGATTTAGTTGAATACTTGTTTCATGTTCCCAGTCTCAGATCTGGCCACACACTGACAGTATTAAATAACATAAAACTGAGAGAAATACAGTATTGATGGTACTACTGTGCTAGAAATCTGGCGTGAATACCTGCCCCCCCCCACACACACACACACACACCATGCTTAGCAGCAATGTACACAACATTGATCACTGGCTAATAAGCTGGTTGTCAGAGACAAAATCAAGAGCTACACACCTAAAAGAAAAAAAAGGCATCAGCTTCTGTTTCATGCCACATACCCCATTATTGTCATTATTGTACCAGGGAGACAGACTGAAGGAGGAAGAGTGGCTATAGTCGCTGTGAAGTCCCATAGAATGCATTTTATGTTCCTTTTCAATCAGGGCATTTGATGAGGGAATACTACACAAGACATAAAGGAGGTGATAAATTACTACAAGACACTGAAGGGAGACAAAAAGAGAGGGAGAGGAGAGAGAGAATGGAAAGTTAGATAGATCAAGGAGAGAGAGAGAGAGAGACAGATGAAGAGGGAAAGAGGGGGACAGGTGGAGAGAGTAAGAGGAAAAAAACATGCAAGACATTAGTGCAAAAAAAAACAATCAGAGACAAGTGCATGATAGAACGAGAGGTGATCTGTAATGCTCCATTACTGAGGTAAGGTTAGTGTTGCGCAGGCAGTTCCTGAACCTGATAGTTGTAGAAAAGCAGCATTTTCTGAACTCGTTGGTGTGGGATTTCAGACTTCTGTACCTCCTGCCTGAAGGAAGCCGCAAGTGGAGGGAGATCCTTGATGATAGATGCTGCCTTTTTGAGATATGCAGTTAATAATTAATAATATAAATGGCTATTGTTCAAAGTCTCATTATGTTTAATTGACCATGAATATTTATATTGTTATATATTCTTTAGAAATGTAAATTCTGAATCTATAATTTGTCCATGGAAAATTGTTTCTTCAAGTTATACAGAACTAAAACAGGCTCATTAGTCCATCAAGTTAACTCTGACCTTCAAGCAATCATGAACATTAATCCCATTTTATGATCCTCGCATTGTCTTTGACTGCTCCCCCATCATCACTCACCTTCAAACTACGGGCAATTCACAACAGACAATTAACCTACCAACCAGCATGTCTTTGTGATGGGGGACGAAACTGGAGCACCCAGAAGAAACCCACAGAGTTACAGGCAGTGTAATGTATGGATCTATTTCTTTTAGAGCAATGACTCCCCTTAGCACTATGCATGATCATTGTCTACACATGCACAGTGCTCTCTCTTGTTCTCTATCTCTCTCTCGCTGCAATGTGAAAGCCATCACCAAATGAGTGAAATGTAGTTGCACAGACACAACAAATTGGTGACAAATACGAACATGAATGTCAGAAAATATCATGAACTGCACCAACAGTTATGGGACGAAACAGTGAGAGGAAAGAATTAAACAGTCCGAAGGCTGTCACAAATGCTAACGAAGGGATGTGTGGTTAAAAAGACGCAACTAGCAAATTTAGAGTAACAATGGCTTTATTCGGAAAAACTGACGAATTTGATAGCACTAATGAAGTATGGGAATCATATATTGAGAGAGTTGAACTAGAATGGAAGGCAAACGACATGGTTGAGCGAAACCGTCTTTCCACTACATTAAGCGACAGGCTTGAATGTGGCATACATAGTCAAAGCACTCAGAAGAGGCTACTGTCAGAAAGAGACCTAACCTTACAACAGATGTTGACCATTGCAATATTGTTAAGGCCTGCAGCAAAGGATGAAGCAGAGCTACAGAAAAGGAGGTTAGGATGTGAAATGCACAAAATGTCCCTGAACGGTGCAAAAAGCCAAAAGTGTTATCGATGTGGCAAATCCTTCCATGATGCAAACGACTGTTGGTTCAAAGAAAAAGTCTGCCGGAAGTGTCACAGACAAGGCCACAGAGAGAGAGTGTGCAAGGTGGATAAAAAGCACAACCAAGAGAAAAGTTTAAAACACAAAACTAAGCAAATGCATTGTTACCAAATGTGGAACAGACTCAGACAACACAGCATCTGACAATGGTGAGGTGTCATGCCGAGAACTGCATAGTATAACTGAAGCAGATCACAAATTCATATGGATCTCAATAGTTGTGTCTGGTATCAAACTGGATACAGGGTCAGCTTTGGATATAATTCCAGAGGCTGACCACAACAGATTGTTTTCTAAGATACCATTAGAGGAGACCTCACTGATGCTAAAGACCTACACAGGTGAATAAGTGTCTCCCAAAGGCAAACTGAAAGTAAATGTGACATATGGAGGCCAAACACAACAGTTAGAGCTTTATGTATTGAAAAGTGGAGGGTCAGCACTTTTCAGATGTGAATGGTTGAGAAAAATCCAACTAGACTGGCACTCAGTCAAAGTTCTCCGTGAGGCGTCAACAGGCAATGGTAGCACTAACCCAGAGGCTGCCGCAGCTGCTTAATGCTAATGAGAAGGTGTTTGAGAAGGGGATTGGTAATCTCAAAGGCACAGAAACCAGAATTGAATTGAATGAAGCAGTAACATCAAGATTCCATAAAGTGCCATACACACTATGTCCTAAAGTGGATGCTGAATTTCAGAGCTTGGAGACATCTAGAATTCTCTCCAAGGCTGAGTGAAGCAGTTGGGCCATGCCCATTGTCCCAATGATCATGAAAGGAAAAGCCGGAGCCATTCGCAGATGTGGGAATCTCAAAGCGAGATCAACCCTGTGCTGCAAACTATGCAGTATCCCCTGCCACAAATAGAAGATGTTTTTACATCTTTGGCAGGCAGGGAGAGGTTTTCAAAGATTGACTTGTCACAAGTTTATCTGTAAATGGAGTTGGAGGAGTCAAGCAGGAAGTTCCTCAGTATCAACACTGACAAGGGACTGTCCAGTATAATCGTCTTGCCTTCGGTATCACATGAGCTCCAGCAATTTGGCAAAGAACAATGGACCAAGTTCTCCAAGATATCCTAGGAACACAATGTTATCTTGATGACATCATCATGACTGGCAAGAATGATGAAGATTACCTCCAGATCCTTGGTAAGGTACTTACCAGGCTGAGTGGGTATGGTCTGCGTGCAAAGAGAGAGAAATGTGAGATTTTCAAGAATGAATCTGATATTGTGGACATGTCATTGACAAGCATGGCTTACATAAGTCACAAGAGAAGAATGAAGCAGTGCTACAGGCACCCAAACCTGAAAATGTATCACAACTCAGGTCATACGTGGGCCTTGTAAACTTATACCACCGGTTTCTCCCAAACATTGCTACAGCACTGCACCCAATGAATGCACTGTTACAGGCAGGAGTAAAGTAGGAATGGTAATAAAGATGTGAAAGAGCATTCAAGGAAAAAAAGGGACTAATAACATCAGATGAACTGTTCACCCACTATGACCCTTCTCTGCCCATCAGACTGGCATACAATGTGTCCCTTGATGGTGTTGGTAATCATTTTGTCACACACAATGAAAGATGGATCTGAACGCTCGATTGGATTTGCATCAAGATCACTGAGAAGCGTAGAGCGCAGGTGCACACAGATCAACTGAGAGGCCCTTAAATCTAGTATGGGGAATAAAGAGGTTCCACTACTATGCCTATGGATAAAAGTCTACACTAGTGACAGATTACCAGGCCCTTGTGTCCATTTCCAATCCCAGGAAGGGAGTTCCAGTGATGTCTGCTACCCGGTTACAACATTGGGCACTATTCTTAGGAGCCCACTCTTAAGGTATAGAGTTCAAGGGCACCAAACAACAGAATGCTGATGGATTGTCATATCTTCCACTATCAGTAACTGAAGAAGTCTTCATACTGTGACCCAACAGAAGTGCCCCACACAGCATTGTTGGACCAGTTTCCAGTAACAAAATTCAGCAATACAGTGGGAAACAAGGAATGACACACCATTGCCAATGGTTTGTGACATCACCATGCAAGATGGCCAGCTCATGGTAACCCTCTGTCAGTGAGACAAGACCAACTGTCAGTATGACAAGGAATGCTGATCTGTGGATCTTGTGTTGTGGATCCCTCCAGACTGTACACCAGAGTGTTAGAAAATCTGCATGAGGGACAGCTAGGTGCAGTCAAGATGAAGAATCTCACCCGGAGCTACATGTGGTGGCAGGGAGTAGATGAACAAATGGAAGACTTGGCCAAAAGCAGATCAGGATGCCAAGAAATTCAAAATGCATTCCACAGGCACTGTTATACCTGTGGGAGCGGATATGGCAAAGAGTCCATATTGACTTTGCTGGGCCAATCATGGATTCCATGTTTCTGATTCCTGTGGATGCTCATTCAAATGAACTGGAGGTTATACTAATGAAATCAACCAACTCAGCAAAGACTGTCTCTGCTCTACGTATCTTCACCAGAAATGGCTTCCCAGAACAAATTATGAGCGACAGCAGACCATGACATTTCAGAAAAATTCCAACTGTTCATGAAGAAAAATGGCATCAGACATTTCAAGTCAGCCCATCACCACCCAGCAAAGAATAGGTTAGATGAAAGGTTTATCCAAACATTCAAGAAGTCCATTAAAACTATGGACAAGGAAGACATTTTTCTACAGCACAAGGTGGACAACTTCCTTCTTGTGTATCGGAATTCTGTTCAAACAATGACAAATCAAATACCTGTAATGCTATTCATGAACAGGAATCTGAGATTTTGCATAGACCTCCTTAAACCCGATCTACAGAATAAACAGTTCAGCCAGTTGCCAAATGAAGCAGCAAGGAGCTTTCAGATTGGACAGAAAGTCCTAGCACATGATTACCAAGAGGACAAGTGGACACCGGGTAGAATAGCTACAAGAACTGGACCACTGATGTACACAGTGGATGTTAGAGATCAGACTTGGAGTCGTCATGTGGAGCGGATACCGGATGCTCAACTGAAGGACAGCTTTGAGTCGATTGCATCCAACGAGACGGACATGTTACAATCACCAGACTTACCTCTCAGTGATGATCATGTCATAGGCAGCAACGTGACACTGGAAACTGAGAATGTTGTGTTGGACCCCTACCAAACCTGTTGCCACTCCACAGGTCCAGAGGTGTGATGAGAACGATATTGTTGACAAGATCCCTACCGAACCTGATGCCACTCCACAGGTCCAGAGGTGTGATGAGAACGATATTGTTGACAAGATCCCTACCAAACCTGATGCCACTCCACAGGTCCAGAGGTGTGATGAGAACGATATTGTTGACAAGATCCCTACCAAACCTGATGCCACTCCACAGGTCCAGAGGCGTGATGAGAACGATATTGTTGACAAGATCCCTACCAAACCTGATGCCACTCCACAGGTCCAGAGGTGTGATGAGAACGATATTGTTGACAAGATCCCTACCAAACCTGATGCCACTCCACAGGTCCAGAGGTGATATCCTGAAAGAAAGAGAGCGCCACCCAAAAGACTGAATCTTTGAACAATGAAGGTAATTATGGACCTGTTATTGTGAAAGCATGTTTATTTGGAAGGTGGGTTGAAAAGGGGAAATTGGACATTCTGTACATATGCAGTTTTATGTTACATTAATCGAAAGGGGAGGAAGTGTAGCACATGTATCAATTTCTTTTAGAGCAATGACTTCCTGTAGCAGGATGCATGTTGTGTATCGGTTGTCTACACATGTGCATTGCTCTCACACTCTCTTTCTCTCTCGCTGCAATGTGAACACACCAGTTAAAGGCATCTTCCATGTTGCGTGCTTTTATTTGCTTGATACGTCTTTGCACAGACACAACATAAGCAGCACCCAATGTCCATATTAAGTCTGGGTCACTGGTGCTGTGAAGTAGCAGCATCACTCCATCACTGTGTCCCATGTTTGTGTTTACTGATAAGCTGATCAGTGGCAATCTTCCCCAGACAACCATGCTTTGTAAATTAATCGAGTGCTACATGGAGTAGCAGTAGAGAAGGGCAGAAGAATACCTTGCCTTGAATAATGAGCAAAAGCTCACAGCAGATATACTGAGAGACCTTATACTGAAAATCAGACACAAAACAGATACACTTCTGATCCTGACATCCCATGAGGGAGGCAAATCATTGTAGTGAAAATGATACACAGTTGTCCTCACCATTGTCATGCAGCACTGTCACACTGATGAATGGCATGCACACTGGATTCTGGAGAAATCATGAAGGACACAGATCAGAGAAGTACAGGAGCAGCCCTTTCACCCAGCAATGTTTGTGCTAATCATGATGCTAAATAAAACCAAACCTAAACTGAACTAAACTTGCTAATAGTCCATTATCTCTCTGTTCCCTGTCTGCTCATATATCTGTCTAAGCACATCTTAACCACCATGTTTTCTTCCACAAGCATCACTGGGAGAATGTTCTAGGCATTCTGCTTCTGGAAAAAAAACCCTAACCTTATAGATCTCCTTTAAACATTTTCCTTCTCAACTTAAAGTTATCTCCTCTAGTGACATGTCTATACTGGATAAAAATTTTATTACCATCCACCCTATCTATTCCGCTCATGATTTTACATATTTCAATCAGGTCTCTACTCTGCCTCCAGTTCTCTAGAGGAAACAAGGCTCTCTTTATGCCTAGTACTCTCCAACCCTGGTGAATCTCCTTTGCACCCTCTCCAGAACTTTCACATCCTTCACGTAATGGGTTGACCAGAACAGCACACAACAGATCAGATGAACCCCAGTTTACACAGATGCAACATGATTTTCTGACTCTTATACTCAAAAAGCCCCCCTTCATCCTTGTTGTCTTGCATTAGTAAATGTAGAAAGAAAACAAATCTCAAAAACTACTTGTCTATCAAATAAAAGGAAGATTGTGGTTAAAGACAGTCAGTACAATTCAACAACACTAATACCATTCTGATCACTTTGCACTAAAATAGACTGTTTATTCAATGTAATTTTTCTTATTTCTTGTTTAATGTTATGTTATGCTTATATTTTTCTTGTGAATCCTACTTATATGATAATATGCACTTGTGATGCTGCTGCAAGTAAGTTTTTATGGCACTGGACGTAAATGTGATAACAAATAATGTTCTGACTTCACTCGTTGCATTGCTCCTGGAAAGTGTTCTCCACCAGTCAAGCAACAGAAACCTTGTCCTCTCCTTACATTACTCACCCCCTGAGTTGCCCAATCCTGTCATCTCTCTGATTACTCTATATCAGAGTTCCAGGGAACTCTATATATACTCTATATCTATATCCTTACTCTATATCAGACACTATGCAGTATAGACTCCAGGTAAGCACAGAGTTGACTAAAAATAAAATTCCCGCTAACTGGTGCGGATATGCTTCAGGTACGTGCATGGTTGCAATACTGAGCGTCGATTACTGCTGTAATGATGTCGGAATGAAGATTTTTCTCCTCAGGAATAACTGTATTCAGAACTCACCATATTTTCTGACCTATCATTGTCAATGATTCACCAGTCCCGATGAAGTGTCTCAGTCCGAGTTGTCGACTGTTTACACCTCTCCATTGATGCTGCCTGACCTACCTGTTATGTTCCTCCAACATTTTGTGTGGATTCTCCAGTTGATTTGGGTAACCTTGAGCCATGTTTGGTTTATTTTTTTTAAGGATCCAGGATCTTATCCGTGGTATGATCCAGGAAATAGGCATGATATCCCTATTTCCTTTCTCTTCTTGCCTTGATCTGTAGTTACTTGCTAATCAATGACATGAAGGATTGCCCCCATGATGGTAGGATGTACAACACAAAACAGACTCACAGAAAACTTGAGCCCCACTTTGCTAACTACCGCATTGTTCTTCCTGGAACATTAGGAACTTGAATCATTGTCTCAGCATGTCAGATGGTGAACCTTGCACCCCACTTCTGTGACTAGTGTTCTATTTAATTGCTCTAAGGCTATTTGTAGAAAACTGGGTCACTCAGTAAAAGCATAGAATGGAATACCTTATGTAGCTCTTGCTACACAGAAACAAGTCATTTCACCAAAGGTCATTATGATGCTGTTAATGGTCCAGATGAGCTTCCTGCCACCCAATTTCATCTCAGTCAATCACCAACTTTCAGTTCCTTACAGCTATGTGTTTCTTCATCAATTTCTTGGTAATTCCTTGTACTCTTCTCCTTCTCCTTGACCATACAATATTTGCCCTTTTCCCTCTTGTCTTCCCTCCATCCAGAGGTACAAAACAATCCTTCCAGGTGAAACAGTGATTCACTTTCATTTGGTAATCACCATGTGGACTTCTCTACTCTGGCAGAATGAAACTCGTTTTGTAAATCACGCTCATTCTATCAGCAGTAGCAACTCTGAGCTTTCAGTTGCCCATCATTTTAATTTTCTGTCAAACTGCCACCCTGGCCTTTGCTTTTGGCCCCCATCATTGTTCTAATAATGTCCAATGCAAGTTCATGGACAGTAGAGCATTGCATTTAACAATTGCAGGTAACACACAGAGCTCCCCCCACCCCCTTGCAGATTCAGCTGCAACATAATCTTTCAATACTGTGGAAAGCAGTTGGTCCATAACGACAGATGAAGAAGCTCTTTAACTCAACAACAGCTTTATTGTGATAGACACAAACAGACCAGGTACCATGATCCAGAGAGTGAACCCAACCAGTCTCACACCAAAAGGGGAGGTGACCTTCACACACCCCGGTTACAGTTCTGGTGAGCCACAAATACACAAGCAAGTAACTGTATAATGCAAACTAGAATGTAACAGTAAATGAACTGGAACTTCCCACCATAATTCAGTAAAAGCATTTTAGCACAAGAATAATAAACAGCACGGGTCATTAGAAACGCAGGGACGGGCTGTCAACGACACCCTCACCCAGAACATCACAATACGTTTATTTTTCTCTCTTCTGTCTCCAGCATAATTGCTACCATGATGGCTCTGTTCTTCCCCCTTTTACAAATATTTTCTTTATTCTCACCACCTCTCCCTTCCTCTGAAATTTAAGACATTAATGTACTCATATTTCCAGTTCTGGTGAAGTGTCAATGGCAAAACCTTTGACTCCATTGCTACCACCTGCTGAGTTTCCTGCATTCTGTTGTAGTTTTGTACTTAATTCACATTTCCCTTAAATGCATGAAGGAAGGAAATCAAATAATAATACTATTAATGCTATAGGGAGAGAACAGATTTAGTATTTATTCTTAAGCAAACAAGAATAGTACAAGTCAGCCAAATGGGGAATGCATGTGAAAGCAGCTTTTCACAGCGTGCATTCTGTATTAATATGCAAAGCATAGTTATGGCCATCAGAGGCAGACAATTTATAAGAATTCCAAAGTACATGTTGACATAGTGGCAAAAATATGCATAACATTCTCTTGCTCAATTCTTCTAGGGGTCTAAAGGCTCTATCAATAATGTTACTACTTCTTTGCAAGCATAGAATGTTGAATAATTAGAACATTTGGAATGAATTCTAATTTAGATTGAAACCAATGGAGTAATAAAAAGGCTGACACGTAGCTTTATCTTATAATGAATACTATCATCATGATACCTAAACTTAGAACTTGTGACATTGTTCACCTTTCATTGAAGGAGAATCTTTTGAATGCCTCAGTTCATAGTGATTAGCACCTTACAATTCAAAGGAGGAATTATTCTTGGATTTAAACTGAACACTAGACTATTTAACTCTCACATTCCCTTTGGTTGCTGTGACAAAGTTTTGTGTTTATTGAGTCTATCCCATTACAAGTGGATAAAAACAAGTAAGAGAGAAAGACCCCAGTTAATAATGCCCAAGAAATACACGGGGGAAGAAAAGATATGTGTTTACAGCATTTCTGATAACCTCAGGATATTCTACAGTATTCTGTGGTTGACTTTTTGAAGTGAGATTTAACATAAAAATATTGTGTGTAGTACGTATAGATGACTTGGGTGAGAATGTAAGTGCTCTAAGATTGGAAAGTATCGAGAATTGGTAGAGTCATAGCTAATGAAACAAATCATCTCAGGATGCAGCAAGATACATTGTAATTATATACATTTTTATACAACTTTGTAATTATATAAATTTCTACAAAATCACTCCTCAACCTCATACATTCCATTGAGGTTAAACCTAGTCCATCCAGCCTCTGATTATAACTACACTCCTCCATTCTAGGCAACACCCCGGTGTATTATTTCTGCATGCTTTCTAAAGCTACCATATCCTTCCCGTAACATGGTGACCAGAACTGAATACAGTACGTCATATTGCGGTCTAACCAAATTCTTTTATTTGTAGTTGCAACCTGACATTCCAGTTCTTATACTCTGTCTCAGCCCACGAAAACAAAAAGGCCAAAAATCTTTGACGTGACTGTCACTGGATAGGATGGATAGTCTGTCTTTTCCATAGAATATGGGAATCTAAAACTAAAAGGCACAGGTTTAAGGTGAGAGGGGAAGATTATAATATGTTCCGGGGATAAGCTAATTCACACAAAAAGTAGTGTGTAGACAGAACAAGCTGCCACAGGAAGCAGTGGAGACAGATACAATTACATTAAAAAGGAACTTTAGACAGAAAGAAAATGCACAGAGGGGCATGGACTTTAAGCGGGTGAATAAGATTAGCAGAAATAGGCATCATAGTTGGTATGGACAAGGTGGGGTAATAGAGCCATTTCTGAACCATTTCTAAACAATTCTATGAATTTATTATAAAGCTGGATTTCTGTTATTGCAAAAATTGTTGGTTTGCATTTTGGTGCAATTAGAGGCAATAATGAAAAATTTAAGTTATAAGACAGTAAATCAGTGGGGTGAATCAGTGGCGAGAAAAAGTAGCAAGGGTACTTCAGAAATCTTCCTGAAGATTTACTGCAATTAATGGAGGGAGAACACAGAATAAATATTTTGGGAGTAGTGGGGATGGAGAAAGAGTGAACAAAGTGAACAGGTGAGCTTTGTTCCTATATAAATAATCACCTGGATGTGCAAACTTGGACAGACAACACAAAGATAAAAGAAGCATAAATACATTTTTATAAAAAAACAGCACAAAATTACAAAATACCTCACAAAAATGCAGACTTAACGAAACAGCTCTGGCTGGCAAATCTGCACAATGAAAAACTCCCAGACTCAAATTTATAGCTGGGTCAGGTGCATATTGTTGGTCTGAAGTGCCTTGGACTCATAGGCACAGCATGGGTGTTACAAGTACTGTATCCTGAAGCCATTGGCAAGGCAGGGGTGTTGCAAAGTATGTGAGCTGTTGGACATCACAGAAGTATCCAAAGATATTTTGAGAAAATACCATCATATTTCTGATGGAATACAAGATAAATAAATTGAATATGGATGCATGTGTTTCAATTATAGCACTGGGCTCAGACTGAGACATTCAGTGAATGTACAGAACTCAGCAGCAAGATTCAGAGAAGGTACAAAACTCAGAAGTTGATGGAAACTCTTAACCTCTGATCTTACAGATGAAGAAAATTCATCTCTAAATTATGTGACTAGACATCTATTATATCTTAAGGTTATAAATGAGATCCAGAAGCAAACTAAGCAAAGAAAAAACTGATTAACAAAGCTAAAAGTAGGTAACATATCTACAGAATGTGCTTAATCCTTCTCATTACCTAGATATTCAAAGTGAATAAGAGTAAAATCAGTCAAAGTGTTTCTTGCTAATTGGAAGATATTTTGATATTTCTCAAGAAGGGACATGTGTTGTGTTAAGGTTTGCTGAAAAAATTAATTCACTAAATGGTGTATAGGCGCTCCACCTGGTTAACAGTCTGAATTCGCCATCTGTGGTGACTTCCACCACATTAATCTGATCCAGGTAGGGAAAGGGCACTGCAGACGCTGCCATAGAAAGGTATTCCTACAAATTAGGGGCTACAAAGCCTGGCTTTTTTTATGGGTGGCCCTTAAATTACTTTTAATTGTGTTGTCACCCTGTGGGTCTACGCTTCCTCACACTGTATTCAATCTGCCATTTCTTTGCCCATTCTTCTAATCTGTCCAAGTCCTTCTGTAGTCTCTCTGCTTCCTCAATACTACCTGCTCCTCCACCTATCTTTGTTTCATCTGCAAACATTGCAACAAAGTCATCAATTCCATCATCCAAGTCACGGACATCCAACATAGACCCCTGTGGAACATTATAGTGACTGGCAGCCAACAAGAAAAGACTTCCTTTATTCCCATTCTTTGCCTCCTGCCAATCAGCCAATGCTCTATACATGGTAGTATCTTTCCTCTAATACCATAGATTCTTAACTTGTTAATCAGCCTCACGTGTCGCACTTTGTCAAAGGCCTTCTGAAAATCTAAGTGCACAACATCTACCGATTCTCTTTTGTCTCTCCTGCTTGTTACTTCTTCAAAGAATTCCAGCAGATTTGTCAGACAAAAATTTCCCTTAAGGAATCCAAGATGACTATGGTCTATTTTATCACCTGACTCCAAGTACCCCAAAACCTCATCCTTATTAATCCACCATCTTCCCAAGCAATGAGATCAGACTATATGGCCTATAATTTCCTTTCTTCTGCCTCCCTCCCTTCTTGAAGAGCGAAGTGACATTTGAAATTCTCTTTTCCTTCAGGATCATGCCAGAATCAATTGATTGTTGAAAGATCATTACTAATCCATCCTCAATTACTTCAGCCAGCACTTTCAGAACCATCAGGTGTACACCATGTGGTCCAGGTGACTTATCTACATTCAGACCTTTCAGTTTCCCAAGAACCTTCTCCCGAGTAATGGTAACTTTATACACTTCTGCCCCTTTACACTCTCGAATTCCAGTTTACTGCTAGTGTCTTCCACTATGAAGACTGATACAAAATACTTATTCAGTTCATCCACCATTTCCTTGCCCTCCATTATTATCTCTCCAGCATTGTTTTCCGGTATCCACTCTCTCCTCTTTTACACTTTATGAATCTGAAGAATCTTTTGATATCTTCTTTAGTGTTATTGGCTACCTTAATTTGTATCCCATCTTTTCCTTTTTATGACTTTTTAGTTGCCTTCTGTTGGTTTTTAAAAGCTCCCCACTCCTCTAATTTCCCACAGATTTTTTTCTCTATTATGTATCCTGTCTTTGGCTTTTTTGTTGCCTTTGACTTTTCTTGTCAGCCATGGTTGTTTCATCCTGCCGTTAGCATACTTCTTTCTCTTTGGGATATATATATCCAAGATGGCGGCATGACGCAGCATGCAGCGTCCACTCCGGAGCTGATTATCTGTTATTTGTGAAGCGGGGTGTTGTGCGCAATCATAATCAGTTGAAAACGGAAGTGGGAGCATGGAGGGACATTTGGAAATCTCCAGGAAGACCTTCTTCATTGCTGCTGCTGCTGTGAGGTCCGGGTCTCTGCTGGGAAGAACAGGCCCCCAGTCCTTGGGGTCGCATTGCCAATAGCCGTTGGCAGGGGCGTCTTAATACGCTCGGCAGAGGATGGTGCTCATAGAAGCTGTGCTGGAGGGGATGGTCGGAGGTTTGACGGACTCTGAATCCGCTGCGGTCACATGACTTTCACTGCGTGCTGCATCTGCGAGGCTGGGTTCAATGGAGCTTTCACTGTGTGCTGTGTCTCCGAGGCTGAGTCGGGCAGTGCCGTGGAAGTCCATAGCGGTGGTATTCCCTTCTGTCGTTGGCGTGGGATGATGAGTCTGTCGGGACCCTGAGGACTTGTGGAAACTGTATGGTGGTTTCTTTTGAACTTATAGTCTTTTAACATCTTTGGACTATTTTTACTGTACCCATGGTCTGTTTTTTTTTTATCAATTATGCTATTGTTTGCACTGTTGTAACTATATGCTGTAACTATGTGGTTTTGTACAGGTCTTGTAACTTTAGTTTTTGGTCTTGTTTTGTCTGGTGGTTTTGGAGCTCCTTTCTGGGAAACGCACTAAGATGGTAGCGCGATATTAATATGCAGCAGCCTCTCCGGACTTTTGATTGGGGATTGCCAAACGTTACGGGGTTTTCTGGTGTAGTCTGTTTTGTCATATGCTTTTGTGATAACATTCTGGAGGAACGTTGTCTCATGTTTTAACTGCATTGCATTGTGGTTTCTAAATGACAGTAAACTGAATCTGAATATATGCTGCACCTTCCGAATTGTTCCTAGAAATTTCAGCTACTGCTGCTCTGCCATCATCCCTGTCACTGCTCTTTTCCAATCAATTTTGGCCAGCTCATCTCTCATACTATTGTAATTCCCTTTATTCCACCGAAATACAGATACATTTGTAATCCTCTCAAACTGTAGAGTGAATGCTGTCACATTATGATCACTTGTACCCTAAGTGTTCCCTTACTTTTAGCTCTCTAATCAATTCCGTTTCATTACACAACACCTAATCCAGAATAGCTAATCCCCTCTTGGGCTCAGTCAAGGGCTGCTTTAAAAAACATTCCAGGCATTCTTGAAAATCCTCCTCTTGGGATCCAGCACCAATCTAATTTTCCTAATCTACCTGCATTCTGAAATCCCCCATAACTATCATAACATTGCCCTTTTGGCATGTAGTTTCTATCTCCTGTTGTAAATAGTAGACCACATCTTTACTATTGTTTCAGGGTCTGTATATAACTCCCGTCAGGGTCTTTTTACCCTTGCAATTCCTTAGCTCTACCCACAACGATTCTACACCCTCTGATCTGATGTCACCTCTTTCAAATAATATTTAATGGAATGGTTCCCAGGTCCTGAAGAAATCTACCTTGGGCTCATGAAGGAGGCAAGGGAGGGAACACTGGGATCTTGACAGAGGTCTTTGTATTCTAGCAAAGTCACACAAGACTGGACATTTGCTTGGATGTTATGAATGTGAGTGAATGTGGTGAATGAGTACCTTGCTTCAGTATTTACCAAGGAAAAGGATATGGAGGACCACAGGATTAGTGCTGTATGTATTTAAGGCATTTAAGGCTTAGGGAGGAGAAAGTGATGGGCCTCCTCGTGATTATTAAGGAGAATAAATCCCCAGGGCCTGATGAAATTTACCCCAGGTTATTGAAGAGGCAAGGGACGAGATCTCTGGGGTTTTGACCAGTATCTTTGTGCCCTCTATAGTCGCAGATGAGGTCAAACAGGACTGTCAAGTGGTTAATCTGGTACTTCTTCTTAAGAAAGGAACAAGGGAAGATCCTGAGAACTATAGACTGGTGAGTCTCAATTCAGTTGTAGGGATATTGTAGGAGGAAATTCTTAGGGATAGGATATATGAGCATTTGGGAACCCATGGTCTAATTAGGGAGAGCCAGCATGTGAAGCCGGTTGTGTCTTACCAACTTGATTGAGTTTTTTGACAAGGTGGCAAGAGAAATTAATGGGGATAGGGCAGTGGATATTGCCTACACGGATTTTATTAAGGGGTTTGACGAAGTCCCTCATGGGAGGCTAATGCAGAAGATTAAAATGTATGGGGCCCCTTCGAATTGCTTGTTTGGATTCAGAACTAGCTTGCGCATAGAAGACAGAGGGTAATAGTCAAAGAGACTTATTCGAGCTGGATGTTCTGCAGGGATCTGTGTTGGGACCTCTGCTGTTTGTGATGAATATAAAAGACGTATGAAAATGTAGATGGGTAGGTTAGTAAGTTCATAGATGATACCCAGATTGGTGGAGTTGTGGACAGTGTAGAAGATTGGCAAAGAATACAAAACGATATAGATCTGTTGCAGATATGAGGATTGAAATAGCAGATGGAGTTTAGACCAGATAAATGTGAGGTTTTGCACCTTGGTAGGGCAAATGCAAGGAGACAAGTTAACTGTTCAGGACAAGATCCTTAACAGTGTTGCTGAACAGAGAGATCTTGGGATCATAGCTCCTTGAAGGTGGCTACACAGGTTGATACGGCAAAAGGAATGCTTGCTTTTATTAGTTGAGGAATTAATTTCGAAACTCAAGAGGTTATGTGGCAACCTTACAAATCTCCGGTTGGGCCACATCTGGAGCATTGCGACAGAACTGGTCACCTCACTATCAGAAGGATGTTGAGGCTTTGGAGAGAGTGCAGAAAAGGTTGACCAGGATGCTGCCTGGATTAGAAGGCATGTGATATTGCGAAAGTGGATAAACTTGGGCTGTTTTCTCTGGAGTGGCAGAGGCTGAGGGGAGATCTGAAGGAGGTTTATAATATTATGAGAGGTGTAAATAGACAGGGATGATCTGTTTCCCAGAGTTGAAATGTATAATACCAGAGACATGCATTGAAGGTGTGAGAGGGAGTTAGCTCCAAGGGGTTGTGGGGGGTATGTTTTTCACTCTGAGAGTCGTGGATGCCTGGAATGTGCTGCCTGATATGGTGATAGAGGCAAATACATTATATGCTTTTAGGAGATGTTTGGATAGGTACGTGGATAACAGAAAGATAGAGCGATCTGGACATTGTGTATGTAGGAGTATTTGGATGTTTTTGATATGGCTTTTAGCTGGCTCGACACATTGTCTGCTGAATGGCATTTCCTGTACTGTACTGTTCTATTCACATTTAGCAAACATGGACTGCGAAGTCAGCAGAAATTTGTGTGGGGAAGGTTCTGCCTTACAAATCTGATCGAGTTTTTTTTTGAGTAGATGACAAATATAATTGTAGTGGATCTTGTCCACATAGACTTTTGTAAGGCATTTGATAAGTTCCCTCACAGCAGGGTGGTGCATATTAAGTTACATGGGATTTATGGTGAGTTGACAAGTTCAATACAAAATTGTCTTAGTCATTGATGACAGAAGGTAGCAGTAGACGAGTGCTTTTCTGCTTGGAGGTCTGTGACCAGAGTTGTTCCACAACAATCACATTGGGACCTCCAGTTGAAATGATTTGGATGAAAATTTTAATAATATGATTAGTAAGTATGAAGGTGGCACAAAAATTTGTGGATTTGTTGATGGCGATGCAGTTGTCAAAGATTACGGCAGGTTGGAATGTTGGGTGGAAAATAGAGATCGAGTTTAATCTGGACAAGTGCTGGATGCTGCACTTTGGGAAATTTGATGTAAGATGAAAGTATACAGTAAACGTCAAGACCTTTAGGAGCATTGATGAAACGGAGAAGCTTGGCTACTATGGACTTACAATCAAGACCACTCTATAATTCACTGATCCTGGCCACTTCACACGACCAGATTAAACTGAATTTCCATACTTGCCTTCATCAGTTGGGACACTGAATATGAAGGCTGAGAAGCTGCAATGCAGTTGTATAAAACTTTGGTTAGGCTACATTTGAAATATTGCGTGAAATTCTGCTTGCCCTGCTTTTGAAGGGATGTGCTGGCTTTGTGAGAATGCAGAAAAGGTTGTTCTGAATGTCTCCTGGATTGGTGTGTATTAGCTATAAGACTGGAAAAACTTAGATTGTTTTATCTGCAGCATCAGAGTCTGAGGGGCGAACTGATCAAAATAAGTAAATTTTGAGAATCATAGGTAGTTAACATACTTCCCCAGATGGAAATGTCAATTGCTAGAGGCCAGAGCTTTATGGTGACAGGGGAAAGATTTATAATGGAGTGGTGGGTGTCTGGAATATGCTGTCAGAAGAGAATTAGATATGACAGCAATATTTAAGTGGCATTTAGACAGATAAATGAACAGCCAGAGATGAGAAGATGGATTAGTCAGATTGGCACGATAGTTGAGAACCAAAGACCTGTTTCTGTGCTGTACTAATCTGTGTTTTGTGTTTCAAAGCCAAAATTACACCAAAGTGAGTAAAAATAACCCTTCAACCTAGACTGGACTTACAGGCCCACAGCATCATTATCAATGGACAAACCTGCATCTAGAAGAATGAAGAGGAATTAAGTTTCGATGTGTTTCCATTCAAGTTATTAAAAATGCTATTTGGCATAATTTATCTTTTGTGGCCTTTGTCTTCTCAGTGAGGTTTGTTTTCCCTTGGGAAGATATATTGGCATAGGACATCTGAAATAGATGGTTGGGCATGAAGAATGATGATGAACAGAGAAACGTGGGGGTCATAGTTCCCTGGAAGAGGCAGCATAGGTAGATAGGATGATGAAGAAGGTACATAATTTGCTTGCCTTTATATGCCAAGCATAGGGAAAGAAGAAATAGAGTTGGGATGTAACACTACAACTTTAAAACATACTGGTTTGGCTGCACTTGGACTCACATTTGCAGTTCTAGTTGACAGTCTAAGAGTAAGGTTGAACTGGAGAGAATGCAGAAGAGATTCACAAAAAAATTGCCTGGATTAGAAAATGTTAATTATGGAGTGAGATTAGATCTATTAGGTTGCCTTCCTGGAGTGAAGAGGTCTGAGGGGCTGATCTGCTAGTTGAATGTACGCATGATTATGAAAGACAGACAGGTTATATGGGCAAAATCTTACTCCCGTAGTAAACGTATTAAAAACAAGGATTACAGTTGAGGGTGAGAGGAAGGAGTTTATAAGGGGATATAAAGGAAAAGCATTTTTTTAAAAAAAAGTGGTTGTCATCTGAAAAAATACTACTAGAGGAGGTGCTGGAGTCAGTTATGTTATTAAGTTGAAGAGGCAATCCAGCAGACACCAAATAAGCATGGCATAGAAAGACATGGTCCTAATACAAACAAATGGGCAAAAAAAAGTTAACATGGACAGGATTGGCCAATGGACCTGTTCTGGTGTTTTACATTTCTATGACGATAACACTGTAAAACATTTTGTGGATTGTTCGCCTCCAACTTACTAAAGTATTTTCATACAGTAATAATAAACCTGAAGGTCTAACTCTCATAATGGACAATCATAACCGAGCTTTGTCTTGAACACATTGCTGGAGGAGTGAGTAAACAGTTTGAAGAATTGGCATCAATTCTGAGACTGTTACAGTTAACTGAAACCTGAATCAAAAGAAAAACATAAGATCCATCCAGAGAGATTTTCAAAAGCTGGGATATCCATAAGATAGGAAAACTAGTGTCAGATTTGGAACAGTCACATGAGTTCATCAAGATAGAAAGGTTAAGAAAGTAGCAATCCTCCAGTAACTTTTTCCAAAGTGGCTGTAAAACAAAAAAAAAGGCTGTATGTAAAATAGAAATTAATCAGGCTCTGATTTTTGATATGAGTTTGACTTTCCTTCATCACATTGTGGAAGATTTATGGTAGACTTTCTATCACACTGACCAGTATGAGAGCTGAGATCTTATTTTCCTGTATCAGCATTTGTCACTTCATCCAAGAGATCTTACAACAGCAAGGAGGAGCCTGTCACTATTATGAAAGGAGCAATGACACTCCTCCTCTTTAGACTTCTTTGTACTACCCACTTGTAACTCTCGCTTCGGCTAGTGGCTTAATATAGGGAGTGATAGCCCCTGGCCGGGCCAAACTTCAGAAATCTCATTTGGGTGGATGCTGCACGATATGTTAATGTTACTAATCAGTGCCACCAAATAACAAAAAATACACAATATGTGAAAGAAGGGCCCAATCTTACTAAACAGTCTGTTGTGCAAAGTTGGAGCTCACTGATAAGCTGATCATCCACCATCGACCTCCTCCGAACATCGCTGGCCTTCGGACCCTCGCTCCAAGTCCACTCTGTCCGGCGGTCTACCAAATCTCTCCATTCGCGTCTTCTCTCCTCATCTCTCCCCGGCAAGAGCCCACGAGAAATCTCCTTTCAGGTTCACAAGACAGGGAAACAAAATCCTGATTGGCAAACGTGCATACCACAGTCCCGTTATCTCCAGTCATAACCCAAACATTGCTGCTACAGAGAAACCATTACCTCAGCAGTGAACATTACAGAGAAGCCATTTCATCAGCCTTAGCAGAGAAACATTACAGAGACCATTACATTAGCAGCAAATCCTTACAGTGCGTTACACAATTTATCAGAACCAGTCAGACTCTACTGGCCCTTTCTGGAAGGAAAGAAGTTGCAGTGGCTGATATCACAGTCTACCAAGCAGATGACTGCAGAGTAATTAAGTCGTTTCTCTTGTGGCTTGACTGCAGTCACAGAAAATAAGATTCGTAGTTTTGGTTAAGCCCTCACTGTCACAGCAGGAAATACATTAACCAGAGTTATCTATCAATCAGCTGACTAAGTGCTTAAATGGTTGATGATAAAATTAATCCCACTCAAGCAAACTACAATGGGAAGTAAATAATTGCAATCGTGTGGTCTTTGGTATGTCCCTACATCCATTCCTGTACAATTTCTTCTATTTGCAAAACATTCTGATTCGACATATCAACGTCTTCACCAAATCCTCCAATACCAATGGCGGAATATGCAAACCAATGTCAGGATTCTCTTCCAAAGCAACACACCTAACGCTACAATTACTCTCAGGCCACTCTTCTCCAATGGTCATGTTGTTCATATGTCCAACGCCAGTCTCCTGAAACACACTATTATTTCAAGAGGTTGACAGGAGGACAGAGGAAAAGATTTAATGATGTTCTCAATAACTCCTTGAGGAACTTCCCATCCACTGCTGGATCGTGATGGCTCTAACTGGAGTATTCAGACTGGCACTGAGGTCATGCACTAGAGCAGGGGTGGGCAAACTTTTTGACTTGTGGGCCACAGAGGGTTCTCAAATTTGACAGGGGGGCCGGACCAGGAGCAGATGGATGGAGTGTTTTGGTAATACACCTCATAAGAGAAAATAAAATATCATGGGATATGTAGAAAACATGTGCTTTAATTTCAATTGAAAATGAACAAATGCATTACAACAAAATATCTGTCTTTGAAGTCCCATGGTATTTAGCTATTTATTGAAATGACTTTTAAAACACTGAAAATTAAATGAATAAAATACAGCTTTTTTTTAATAGTAACAGTTATTATTTTAAAGCACTGAAAATTCTGTTATCCTTCAAGATATTATCATCATCACTCTCCTCCTGCCTGTCTTTCTTTCAAAAACGGTAGGAGATGCAGGTCTACTTGTCCTGCTCCTTCTTATTCAATTGTCCCCTGTGCCAAAACTCAACAACCACCAGCACAAGGACAGAACAGTGACAGCGCGCCAGTATGCGAAGCGCGTTATTTGATCTGGAGCACATTTTTAAAATTTGAGAACGTACATGCACCTGCGCACTTCTCATGTCCATCACTTAACAGAAATGACATGTAACATGTAAGGCTTATTGAAAAAAATATTTTCAAATGCATTTTTTTACATAACACAATGAAGAAACTTATTTTTAATTTCAGTGGAAACAGTGTTGTTGGTCTCCTTTTTTAGCCAGCACATCAAAGTCTGGATTTAGTTTTGTTGTGGCGTTTCTCAGGATGGATCTGAGGTGTTGGTCAGTTAACTTGGATCTGTGGCTGGCTTTGTTGATGTTCATGAATCTGAACGTCTGTTCACACAAATAGGTCGAGCTGAACAAAGAGTAAAGCGCAAATGTGGAGTAATACGCTGCACCTCAACAAAGGTCAATGTATGTAGAGTGCGTCATCTATTGGGAAAACGCCAGAATTGCGGGGAAAAAACGTTAACAAGGTTTATTAATATAATTTCATCAAGTTCTGCGGGCCGGATTAAAAAGCTTAATGGGCCGCATATGGCCCCCGGGCCGTTGTTTGCCCATGCCTGCACTAGAGGCAAACAGATCACCCCCCATTTGGCTAATAGCAATTTACTTTTACAGAGTTCACAAACCACTGCCCCAAAATATTGAGATACAGAATAAAATTCACTCTTACATAATTTGTGCAAAAGTAGTAAATAAATAAAATCACCGATTCTCTTTTTTAGATTAATTTCATGATGTATTCACAGATCACAGCGCAGATGCAGACAGTCTGCACTGTGAGAAGGATATGGGGGGGGGGGGCGGGGGGGGGGTCACTCACAGAATCTTTCCTCCAAGACAACCACTTGAAAAAATAAGTTGTCACCGAGGCTCTGGCAGAGTACGGCACACAAAAAAAATTCACAGATCACGCGGCTTCACATTGCAGAAAAACCATAATACAAACAACTTTCTAGGAACAGCCACGCAAGACCCTCTTACCCAGCACATGGCAGGTTCTGTGGGTGCCACATTAACTGTGCTAGTCACTTCAAAGCTCGCAGGCCGCAACATCAATGTAAATAGACAGACAAAACCACCACACAAGGCATTTATTGTCAGGTCAGCAAAGGCATTATCTGAAGCAAGGTGTAAATAACAAGAAAAATAATCTTTTTCTTAGTGTACAGTAGGCCTTTGATCATTACATCCTTGCCCACTTGTGGGATTTAAATTACTCTCATTCAATAATATCCTGTAACGAATTCTGAAATCTTTCAATTCTTTGTATTCATTTCCAGGAGCGATGAGTACATTGTAGGAGAGAATCATTCATCTATTAACCGGAATAGGGCTAAATTTGGGGGTGGATTTAGATAGGTTTTAACAGAGGTCAAATGGTTGAGCCTGTTTGAAGGGAAAGGAATGAATGTCAAGTGGAAGGCTTTTCTAAGTGTCTGGGAGCAGCATGACCCTGTCAGGATGAAGGGCAGTTTAGGGAATCTTGGCTGATGAGAGATATTGAGGATCTGATCAAGAAAAAAGGATGCATACATAAGGTTTAGGGGGGTTGGGATCAAATGAGTCCTTTGAAATCAGGAAAGCAAAGATAAGGTATGAGATTGATCTAGAAGGTAAGTTTAAGGAAGGTTCTAGGGGGTTATATCACTATATTAAGAATAAAAGTGTTTCTAGGGAGTCCTTGGTGTTCAGCAGGGCTGCTTATGTCTTCAGCTGCGGGAGATAGATAGGATTTTAACAAATATTTTCCTTCATTTTCTACTGAGGTTAAAACCATGTTTGCTCAAGAGATAAGGGAAACAAGTGAAGCTGTTTTGGAGGATATTCCTATTACCAGGGAGGAGGTATTTGCAACCCATTAAAGTGCATAATTCCTCAAGGCCTGACCAAGTGTGCCCTTAGACTTCACAGAAGGCTAGAGAGGAAATGGCAGAGGTCCATGGGGAGATATTTGCTTCATCGCGAGCAAATGATGAAATTCCCAAAGACTGGAATGTGACTAATGTTGTTCCATTGTTTAAAAAGGGTAGGATCAAGCCAGGCAACCACAGGCTGGACAGATTGACATCAGTAGTGGGGACATAACTGTAGGGAATTTTGACAGGCAGAATCTACCAGTATTTGGATAAACAGAGGCTGATTAGGATGAGTCAGCATGGCTTTGTGCATGGGAAATCATATTTAATGAATGTTTTAGAGTTCCCTGAAGAAGCAAAATTAGATGAAGATAGAGCAGTGAATGTTGTCTATTTGGACTTTTACAAGGTTCCACATGACAGGCTGGTCTGGGAGGTCCCATGGAATCCAAGGAGAGAAAGTTCAGTGGATTCAAATTTGGTTCAGAGGTCAGAAAAAGAGGATGGTGGTTGATGGTTGTTTCTTTGAATAGAGGCTGGTGACTAGTAGTTTGCCACAGGGAACCTTGATATTTGTTGTTTATATTAATGAGTTAAAATACAAATGCACCAGGTTTGATCAGTAAGTTTGCAGTTGACATGAAATCAGGAGGTGTTGTTGACTGTGCAGATGATTATCTTGATCAGTTTAGGAAGTGGGCTGAGAAGTGGCAAATGGATCTTGATACAGATAGGTGTGAAGTGATGCACTTTGGAAAGTCAGACCAGAGTAGAACTTAAACCTTGAGTGGTATGACTCTGGGAAGAATAGTGGAACAGAGGATTGAGGAACACAAGTACACTTTTCATTGAAAATGGCATCACAAGAAGACATGGTGGTGAAAAAGGTGTCAACACACTGGCCTTCATCAGTCAGGGCACTGTATAGAGGAGCTGAAACATTATATTGCAGTTGTCAAAGTCATCGGTGAGGCTGTGCTTTAAGTAGTGTGTACTGTTTTGATCAAACTATTATAGGAAATGCACGGTTAAACGGGAAACAGTGCAGAAAAGATTGAAGAGGATGGTTCCAGGACTTAAGAGCCTGAGTTATAAGAATTGTCCCAGCTAAGTCTTTATTTCTTGGAATGTAGAGTAAGGGAGAAATGTTTAAAATTAATGAAAGACATAGGTAAGGTTAATGATAATAATTTATTTTTCCCTCGTGAAACAGAGTCCAAAAGTAGGGGATTAGATTTAGGGTGAGAGGAGAAAAATATGAAAGGAAACAGAGGAGCAACTTCTTCCATGCAGAACTTGGTGAGAATGTTATGTTTGAGCTAGCTTTTAAGCTGCTCTGCAGCTTGTAGTTCCAAAAGGTAGAGACTCCAGTATGCACTTCAATGCAATAGATTTTTCATTATGTGAGGCTTTGTAAAATGAGTTACACATTATACTCTATAAATAATGTTAACAATCAGTAAATGATTATAGTTGCCTCTACACCTCTTTTGCACTTGCTTAAACATAATTAGGAAGAAACTTGTCAATCTAGAGAACTGTGTGGTTTTTTGCATTCAAACAGGAAATAAATGAAAGAAGAGTCTTACAGATCAAGTGTGTGCAGCAACTCTAATAACTCGACCACACTATAAAGATCAAATCCCCACGTGACAGTTCTGTAACGTTACAACCACCTACAGAGCCAAACAACTTCTGGGCCAAGTCTGAAATTCAGACACAGCATTTGTTGATAGATTTCAAGGTGGGGCGCATTCTTAGTGTTATTGTCCCCAGAGAAGGTACTGCAATTATTTAGGAGGGTGGGCAGAAAATAGAGACTTAGAACAATACAGTACAGACACAGGTTCTTCAGCCCAATAACCCATACTGACCAGGGGAACCACCTAGCTAATCTGTTTCTTGCATTTGACCCATATACCTCTAAGCCTAGGCTGTTCCATGTACTTATTCAAATGTTTCTTAATTACCACTACTGTGCCTGCCTCAACCACTTCCTCTGGTAGTTCACTCCACATTCTCACCAAGTTCTGCATGGAAGAAGTTGCTCCTCTGCTTCCTTTCATATTTTTCTCCTCTCACCCTAAATCTAATCCCCTACTTTTGGACTCTGTTTCACGAGGGAAAAATAAATTATTATCATTAACCTTATCTATGTCCTTCATTAATTTTAAACATTTCTCCCTTACTCTACATTCCAAGAAATAAAGACTTAGCTGAGACAATTCTTATAACTCAGGCTCTTAAGTCCTGGAACCATCCTCTTCAATCTTTTCTGCACTGTTTCCCGTTTAACCATGCGTTTCCTATAACAGTTAGCTGTTAACTAACATCAGCAAGGCACTTTGATATTCTCCTCTACTACCCACTGCCTCTCAGTCTCACCTTTATAACAAGTACTCTTACAATGTTAGTTTGTATTAAATGAGGGAATTAACAGTGCTGTAATACCTGTCAGTCTCTTAGAAAACACAAAAAATATGTTGCAACTGTTCCCACAAGGCTGCTCTCACTAGATGTGATTTTTTTTACTTTAAAGGGAGCCAAGATGGGCAAGAGGGAGTCTGACATGAGCTGATTATTATGTTTAGTTCCATCCGCACAGAAGTCAGTTTTGAATCGGACAGATACAATTATAAATTTTGTACAATCAACCACTTTGCTAAATGTAAATTCTCCGTAACTTCCACCACCTCCAACATGATTCCACTACCAAGCACATCTTTCCCACTCCTCCCTCTTTCTGCTTTCCGTAGGGATCACTCCCTACGCGACTCCCTTGTCCACTCGTCCCCCTCCCCACCCCATCCCTTCCCACCGATCTCCCTCCTGGCACTTATCCTTGTAAACGGAACAAGTGCTACACCTGCCCTTACACTTCCTCCCTCACCACCATTCAGGGCCCCAGACAGTCCTTCCAGGTGAGGCGACACTTCACCTGTGAGTCGGCTGGTGTGGTATACTGCCTCTGGTGCTCCCGGTGTGGCTTTTTATATATTGGTGAGACCCGACGCAGTCTGGGAGACCGTTTCGCTGAACACCTACGCTCTGTCCGCCAGAGAAAGCAGGATCTCCCAGTGGCCACACATTTTAATTCCCCATCCCATTCCCATTCTGATATGTCTATCTATGGCCTCCTCTACTGTCAAGATGAATCCACACTCAGGTTGGAGGAACAACACCTTATATACCGGCTGGGTAGCCTCCAACCTGATGGCATGAACATTGACTTCTCTAACTTCCGTTAATTCCCCTCCTCCCCTTCTTACCCCATCCCTGATATATTTAGTATTTTTTGTTTTCTTTCCCCCTTCTTTTTTTCCTTTCTCTCTCTGCCCATCACTCTGCCTGCTCTCCATCTCCCTCTAGTGCTCCCCTCCCCTTTCTTTCTTCCTAGGCCTCCCATCTCATGATCCTTTCCCTTCTCTAGCTCTGTACCCCTTTTGCCAATCACCTTTCTGGCTCTCAGCTTCAACCCACCCTCCCCGGTCTCCTATCATTTTGCATTTTCCCCTCCCCCTGCTTTCAAATCTCTTACTATCTTTCCTTTCAGTTAGTCCTGATGAAGGGTCTCAGCTGGAAATGTCAATAGTGCTTCTCCCTATAGATGCTGCGTTCCACCAGCATTTTGTGTGTGTTGTGTTGCCTCAGTCTCCTTGCTTTTCAACTGTCTCTCACTATTGTTCACAATCTTGTCTCTCCAAAGATAGAGCAAAGTCATTTCCATAACACATTAAAAATGCTCAGCACAAGCCAACAGTTTTCAGAAATCATGAATAGTGAGTCAGTATCTGAAAACTGTTTTGCTGCACTCTCTTCTCACTCGACACCGCAGAAAGCAGATGAGAAACAGGTGTGTGATTTGACTGCACATGCAGCAGCCTATCCAAAGTGTGATCACAGCTACAGAATATTCAAAGGGAAAGAATTTTCAGTGTTGCCCTTTTATGTGTGGGTGCATGTATTTATGTTTATCTGAAGATTTCCAGATAGAATGCCAAAATGTTAACTACTTCAAGATGTTTGAAGAAGTCAAGGCAATGATAATGTGATTGGAAGGAAGCACTCTGTGGCAAATCAACAATGTGCATGCAACATTGCCCAGCTCCACATTTGAGAGAAGCTGTGGGGTTTCTTGTAGTTCGATCATGTGATAAGATTGCCGAATTTTTTCTTCATCTCTGCCACATTCTCAATAGAGCTGTGCAAATGCTTACAGGGGAAGCAGTACGCCCAGCCTTTTCCAAGGGTGTCTGTGCAGTTCACTTCTGTGATGCTTGGAAGAGCTTTATGAAATCTCATCTCTCCACGAGGACAAGATAATGAGTGCAGGAACTCTCTTGCAGCAAGTGCTGGGTTTGGAGCTCCAAAGCAGCATTCCCAAAAATAATGGTTTTGATATTGTCTTTCCTATGATTTGATCCCAAAGTGTCAGCTGTAAACAGCATTAACTATATATCTTTTCTTTTTCAATCTTTTTATTAGTTTTAAAAAAAACATAACATAATATTATATTACATATGTTATGAATACAATAGATTTGAAATTGAGTTGATAACAAGATAACAATATCTTATTAAACTATCAGTGAAAAAGGATCATACAATATCAATCTAATCTATATTGATTATACATGAAAAGATTAAAAATAATCATCAATAGAAAAAGAAAAAAATGTAAAATATAAGAAAAAATGTATATTTAAAGAAATAATAAAAAACTAAACCTAAACTAACATGGGCAATAATAACAGTTTATAAGTATATGATAGTGTCAAAAAACTCCGGAACTCCATACCTGAACAAGAATAATAAGAGTAAAGGTCTGGAAGAAGTCAAATTAATTCTTGTGAAAGTGTCGAATGAACGGTCCCCAAGTTTCTTCAAATTTAATTGATGAATCAAAAATAGTACTTCTAATTTTTTCTAAACTTAAGCAAGAAATAGTTTGAGAAAACCATTGAAATGTGGTAGGAGGATTTACTTCTTTCCAATTTTGTAATCTCCTGGCCATTAATGTTACAAAGGCAATCATTCGTCTAATTGGAGGAGAGAATCGACTATCATCTTCATTTGGAATACCAAAACTTGCAGTGATAAAATGAGGTTGTAAATCAATATTCCAAATTGAGGAAATGGTAGCAAATATGTCCTTCCAATAATTATGTAAAGTAGGACATGACCAAAACATGTGGGTCAATGAAGCCACATCTAAATGACATCTGTCACATTGAGAATTAACATGAGAATAAAACCGAGCAAGCTTATCTTTAGACATATGAGCTCTATGTACAACCTTAAATTGTATTAAAGCATGTTTAGCACAGATGGAAGACGAATTAACCATTTGTAAAATTTTTTCCCATTTTTTCGTTGAAGTATTGTATTGAAGTTCTTTTTCCCATTCCTGTTTAATTCTACCTGATATCTCTGGTTGTATCTTCATAGTCATATTATAAATAAGAGCCACTAATCCCTTCTGACAGGGATTTAAAGTAAAAATCATATCTGAAAAATCTATCAAAGTTGAATTAGGGAAGGATGGTAAAACTTTATATAAAAAGTTTCTAATTTGTAAGTATCTAAAAAAATTAGATTTAGGTAATTTAAATTTGTTAGAAAGTTGATCAAAAGACATCAAACTACCTTCAGAAAAAAGATCGCGAAAACATATTATACCTTTCCTTTTCCATATACTAAAAGCTTGATCTGTTAAAGAGGGTTTAAAGAAAAAATTAAGATAGGGCTATCAAGAACAAAGTTTTTTAGAGTAAAAAATTTACGAAATTGAAACCAAAAGCATTAACTATATATCAACCATGAGAAAGAATAATTTGCAGCAGTAAAGGGAAATAAGACCCTAATGACCATACGATATAGGAGCAGAATTAGGTTATTTGACCCATTGATTCTGCTCTGCCATTTCATCATAGCTGATCAATTTTCCTTCTCAGCCCCAATCTCCTGCCTTCTCCCCTTATTTCTTCATGTCTTGACTAATCAAGAATTTATCAACTTCTGCCTTAAATATACCCTTCACAGTTGCCGGTGGCAACTAATTCCACAGATACGCACTTCCCAGCTAAATAAATTCCTCCTCATCTCCATTCTAAAAAGATGCCCATTTATTCTGAGGCTGTGAATTCTGGTCTTAGTCTCTCCCAGCATAGGAATCAACCTCTCCACATCCGCTCTATCGAAGCCTTTTAGCATTACAGGTTTCAACAAGGTCACCCCTCATTCTTCTGAATTCCAGTGAATAGAGGCCTAGAGACATCAAATGCTCCTCATGTGACAAGCCTTTCAATCCTGGAGTCATTTTCCTGAACCGCCTTTGAAGCCATTCCTATGTCAGCATATCCTTTCATAGATAATGGACCCCAAACTGCTCACAATACTGCCAATGAGGCCTCACCAGTGCCTTATAAAGCCTCATCGTTACATCCTTCCTTTTATATTCTAGTCCTCTTGAAATAAATACTAATATTGTATTTGCCTTCCTCACCACAGACTCAACATAGATTAACCTTTAGGGATTCATACACAAGAACTCCCAAGTTCCTTTGTGCCTCAGATTTTTGAATTTCCTCTCCATTTAGAAAATAATCTACCCTTTTATTTCTTCTACCAAAATGCATCTCCATACACTTCCTGACACTATATTCCATCTGCCACTTTTTGCCCATTCTCCTAATCTACCCAAGTCCTTCATTAGTCTCTGCTTCCTCAACACTACCTGCCCCTCCACCTATTTCAGGATCATCCGCAAACTTTGCAACAAAGTCATCATCGTGGTCCCAACACAGACTCCTATGGAACATGACTAGTCACCGGCATCCAACAAGAAAGGGCTCCCTTTATTCCCACTCTGTCTCCTGCCAATCAGCCAATACTCTACCTATGCCAGTATTTTTCCTGTAAAACTATGGACGCTTAACTTCTTAAGCAACCTCATGTGTGGTACTTTGTCGAAGGCCTCCTGAAAATCCAAGCACACAACATCTACTGATTCTGCTTTGTCTATCCAGCTTGTTATTTCTTCAAAGAATTCCAACAGATAGATCAGGCAAGATACTCGCTTAGGAAAACCATACTGACAAAGCCTATTTTATCATGTGCCTTCCTCCAAATACCCTCAAACCACATCCTTAACATTCAACTCCAACATCTTCCCAACCACTGTGGTCAGACTAGTTGGTCTATAACTTCCTAAAAGAAATGAATTATTCCTCCTCAGAGCAGACACCACAGCGTAAACTGTTAGGTTTCACTTCCACGTGTAACGCTTGATGTACAGGTGCACAAAATATTGGTGCCTTATTACAGCAAACACGAGGAAATCTGCAGATGCTGGAAATTCAAGCAACACATACAAAATGCTGGTGGAATGCAGCAGGCCAGGCAGCATCTATAGGGAGAAGCGATGTCGACGTTTCGGGCCAAGACCCTTTATCAGGACTCAAAGCCCCCATTTACCACTTCATCTGGCAGCTCATTCCACACTCCCATCACTCTCTATGTGAAGAAGCCTCCCCTAATGTTCCCTTTAAACATTTCCCCCTTCAGCCTTAACCCATGTCCTCTGTTTTTTTTTCTCCCCTAGCCTCAGTGGAAAAAGCCTCTGCCTCTTCTTGCACTACTTATTTAATTTATTGTTTATATTTATTTCTTATTGTAATTTATAATATAAACTGCTATTCATAACATATGCCAGTGATATTAAACCTGATTCTAAATCAGGTCCATTGACTAATACCATTATGTAATAAAAGGCACTGTATGACATTTGTCACAATGGATGAAGGATTAACTGTTTAATACCACCAAGCTCAAGGACGGCTTCTATCCCATTGATACAAAACTATTGAATGGACTCTCACAATCACATCATCACAGCCTTGCACCGTTATGGTCTCCACTGCATTTTCCTCTGCAAAATCTAACACCGCATTCCAAGGTTCAAGACTGTTTAATGTCATTTCCAGTACACAAGTGTAAAGGAGAACAAAATAATTGTTACTCTGCATCCGATGCAGCACAAACAAAAAAAAATAAAGAACACAATAATAATAAAAACCATAAATATAAATACACAAGATAGCTTAAAGACAGATTGATTGTATGTCCATAAAGAGATGCTTGGCACAGGAGTGTAAGTTGAGAGACAGGAGATTATTAAGTAGTGGGGGTTGGGGTTGTGGAGTGATGGAGTTAGTGGGTGGAGGTGGTGATCAGCCTCACTGCTTGGGGAAAGTAACTGTTTTGGCGTGGATACTATGTAGTCTCCTTCCTGACAGGAGCAGGAGAAACAGTCCATGAGCAGGTTGGGCAGGATCCTTTATGATGTTACTGGCCCTTTACCGGCATTTTTCTATATATAGATGTCCTTGAAGGTGGGTAGGCTGGCATCGTTGATGCACTGGGCAGTTTTGACTACCTGTTGTCGAGCTTTCCTCTCTGCCACAGTACATTCTCTGTACCAAGCATTAATGCAGCTTGTTAGGATGCTCCCTACTGCACATCTGTAGAATGGTATAAGTATAGATGTGCATAGTCCAGCTCTCCTCAGTCTCCTCAAAAACAAGAAGTGTTGGTGAGCTTTCCTGGTTGTGTAGAATGTGTTCTATGATCGTAAAAGGTTATGGCAGGTGTGCCCGCAGTTTCCGCTGCTGTTCTGACAATGTGGAGGGTATGAGTGGTGCAAATTTTCCTGAAGTTGCTAACCGTCCTGTGCACTGGTAACACTGAGGACACCAGGCCTTGAGCTCTTCCACCTCCTCTGTTGGTGATGATCCACACCACTGTCCTGTCCTCAGCAAACTTGGCAATATGATTACTCGGATGTACAGTTATGTGTAAACAGAGAGTACAGTAATGAGTTCAACACTCAGCCTGAAAGGGGGGTGGGGGGTATCCATGTTGATAGTGAAGGGGAGGGAGGAGAAGTCTTTCCACCTGACTATGTGAGGTGTACCGGTTAGGAATTCCAACAGCCCGTTACACAGAGGTGTATTTAGACCAAGGAGTAGGAGTTTGTTCACCAAGTTCTGTGAGACAATAGTGTTCAATGCCAAATTGAAATCCAGAAACAGCATTCTGACATACTATAAGTGTCCTTGTTTCCTTGATTTGTCAGGGCCAGTTGCATGATTGATGCTATGGTTTGTTGGAAAATGTATTAGTGAGTGTCCAGTGTGGCAGGAATGGAATTTTTGATATGTCCCACTACCAGCCATTCAAAGCACTTCATGATGATTTGTGTCAGTGACACCAGGCAGTATTCATTTTCCAAATGTGCAGTGTTTTTAGGTCCAGAGATGATGGCAGCTGATGTGAGGATGAGAGAAGTGTTAAAGACATTCTGAATCTGATTGACTGTGAAGACATAGTGAGCTGGAGTGCACACTCTGTATTTGGCATGGGAGGTTGTCTGGTCCGGCTGCCTCCCTGCAGAATCACTTTCACGTGGCCGGCGTTGTGCTGCGTGCCTCGAAGAGTGCATGGAAGTTGTTCAGAGTGCCAGGGAGGGAGGCGTCGACATGGCATTTCCTTGCACAGTCAGGAATGTCCTTGATGCCCATCCACCTGGGCTGGAGATCGTCATCGCAAAGGTGTTCCTGAATTTTCTGAGTGTAGATCATCTTTGCCCTCTTGATACCCAAGATGAATTTCTCATGACTGCTCTGAGAGATGTCCTGTTATCAGAATTGAAGACAGAGCCCTGGGCTTCTAGTAGGGAGTGAACCTGTGTAGAGCCAGGGCTTCTGGTTGGACTGCTAGGTGACCATTCTTGAGGGACAAATGTCATCTACACACTTGCTGATGTAATGGTGACAGATGAAACAGATTCATTGAGATCTGTGTATACTCTGTTTATGGCAGCCACCTTGAACATCAGATAGTCTGTTCAAAACAGTCCTGAAGCAGAGAGATTTCCTCATTAGACCACACGGTGATGGTCCTCTTGCAAACACGAGTCCTGACAAAGGGTCTCACCCCAAAATGTCAACAGTGCTTCTCCTTATTGATACTGCCTGGCCTGCTGTGTTCCACCAGCATTTTGTGTGTGTCAGCTCTGTATCCCTTTTGCCAATCACCTTTCCAGCTCTCAGATTCACCCCACCCCCTCCAGTCCTCTGCTATCATTTTGCATTTTCCCATCCCCCTCCCATTTTTAAATCTCTTACTATCTTTCCTTTCAGTTAGTCCTCACGAAGGGTCTCGGCCCGAAACGTTGACAGTGCTTCTCCCTATAGATACTGCCTGGCCTGCTGTATTCCACCAGCATCTTGTGTGTTGCTTGATGGTCCTCTTGACTGGTTTCTCCATTTTCAGCAGTGGTTGGTATGCTGAGATTAACATTATGGAGATGTGCTCAGAGAGCACAGGATGAGGGTTTGGGATGGCTTTGCAAGTACCACGACTGTTTATGTAAATATGGTCCAGTCTGTTTGTTCCCCTAGTGGCCATGGTGATGTGCTGGTGGAATTTGGGTAAAATGGTCTGCAGGTTAGCTTGATTGAGGTCTCCCTACAATTATGAAGAGACCATCTGAACGTTTGTTCTGTGGAGAGTTGATTATATTGTTAAGCTCTCCTAGTGTGCCCTTGATGATTGTGTTTGGGAAGATGAGGACAGCTGTGACAAACACAACAGTAAACTCCCTGAGCAGGTAATGTGGCCAGCATTTAATTGTAGATGCTCACAGTTTCCTCAGAACAGTGACTTCTAACTACAGATAAGTTTATTTACCAACCTTTAACGTACACACAGATTCCACCTCCTTTGGATTTCTCCAACGGAGTTCCTGTCTGTGCTGAACAGAGTCATCCTGACAAGTTGAAACGCAGAGTTGTGCATGTTGTTATTTAACCATGTTTCAGTGAAAACCACAATACAGCAGTTTCTCATCTCTTTCTGTGCATTCGTTCTCAGTCTCAGTGAGTCCATTTCATTTTCTAGCAAGTGGGCATTGGCCAGGAAGAGTGGTGGCACTGTCAGCCTGGTCAGGTTAACATTATCTAGCTAGTTCCTCAGCTCTCCTGCTGTATTTCTGCTTGCTTTTACAAAGCCTGCCTCTGCTGCATCCTCGGACAAGCCACCTAGGCTATGCCATGGTCACATAGACAGTTTATTCTTGCTAAGGAGCATTCTGGGATGGGACACAGAAAGGGAAAACCAAACTTATTTCTGTACGGTAACTTGTCTCATATAAAATACTCTATGTTCCCAGAACAGCATCTCTCAGAAAAACAGAAAAACATATTAATAAAAACAGAACTATGCTACACTACCAATTGAAAGGAATCTGTTTTAGAGCAGTTAATTTCAGGGAAGAGAGGTAGAGACACAGCTAGCTGCAAAAGAAACATTTTTGCTGCCTCAATTTTCTAAGTGACATTTGAAACCCAAAAGAAAGGAAATCTAGAATTGTGAGCAACAGATTTCTAGCAACACTTAAGGGCACGAGATTCTCACCAATGTACTCCATTAACATCAGGAAGGGAAAATGTATTTCAGTGATATGATTCATAAATTTCCAGGCTGGACATGGAAAATTCAATTGCAGTACCCATCCCTCAATCAGTCATTTAAAAACATGCTAATACTTCCAACTACACTAAGTCTTAACCGGCAGAACATTACACAACGAAGGGGATCTCTTATACTAATGACAACACTGATAAAGTTCCTGTGGTTGTGGTTTGACTTTCAGTTGTGGAGAAATGAAAATAAAATTAAAGTGTATAAATTGAAACCACTCATTTGTAACTCTCAGCCTTTTAAACTTAATGAAGATGACAAATATTAGAAAGGAAAAGGAGCATTATTTCAATTGGACCCAATTGCAATCTTCAAATTATCTTTTGAAAATAATCATTCACATAACAAATAGAGGAACAGAAAGTGGGAACTTGAAGGAAATCAGTGTTTTTAATGTGGCCTCATACAGCTCAGCAAAATCATTCAAATATCCTCCTCAAAAATATACACAAGTTATTGGGAATAAGGGGAGAATTCATCATTTGACATGCACTTGTAAACTGTAAGCTAGATCATGACAAGTTTATCTCCTGATATCCTATCCAAACATATCCTACATTTCAATAAACAGGTGATCCAGATACAGGCATCTTAACTTTCTCTAACAATTTATCCAGAACAATCCATGTCTCTTGCCATTTGTTCCTTTCATTCATCAAGGGCTTGAAATTAAAAAATGCCAAAATTACTCATCAGGTCAGGCAGCAGAGTTTGGCATTGTAATCTTTTATCAGTTTTCATTCTTTAAACTCAAGAACCTTTTCCTGAAATCCTTTATTTACAGCCTCTACAAATGCAAGATACATCTCTATATTCAGAATGTTTCTTGGTTTCTAGATTTCCTGATCATTCTGATCAAACCAGTCCTGATGTTTCCTACTCCATTCTTAAAAAGCTTGTCCCACATCTGAGATACAGAAAAATAACCTTCCCAAGCAACTGATGCTGAGCTCAGAAAAGGAATGATTAGAAAGGATGGTGCATGAAAAGCTAACTCTAGTGGAATTCTCTTCCTTGCAAAATAGCTAAATTTCTTTGATATAACCAATGCTTTCTTTCACCTGGCAGACATACACAAAACTTCATCAATATCCCATATGTCCAGGCAGTGGCACTTGGCAATATTATCATCGGGACTAGAAAGATGTCAAGGAAAAAAACCATTGGCCTGGCCAAATTGTTGCCTCTGTTGTTTCCATTACCCAGGCCCCAATACAACAGCAATGTTACCAGAAGAAAATCAACAGTGCAGGTCTGTAGGGCCTTGGAACAACCACTCTTCTCAGACAAGTGGGGAGACATCCTCCAGTGCAGTTCAAATATCTATATAGAGATAAAAATGCTCTATAGAAGCAATATTACACAAGGACAACATGGTTCCATTTCTTAGGCAGCCCCCCCCCCTCAGAATACCTATCATTCTCTTTCATAACTTATTTACACTAGGGGTGTTGCAAGGACGTGGCAGTGGAACAAACCCAAGTGCAGAACACAGGCATGGGGGCAGAGTCAGGAGACATTATTAACATAGCAAGCATGGAGTCAGTATCCAGGAGTAATGCTAGACCTAGAACTGATAGTCCTAAGAACCATGAAACAAGGTACCTCTTACCAAAGACAAACCAGCAGTACCTTACTGGGTACAGCACAGGGTTTTTATACTGCAGTTGCTGATGAAAAGCAGGTGTTTGTAGTTAGTGGGACCTGGGAATGATTGGAACTAAACAAGGTGATTGAGGCCCAATTCCTGAGGTAAATAGCCAGGTGGGGGATTGCCAGAAGGGACCATGTCAAGGGGTCAATTATTGCAGCCAATCAACCTATCAGCATGTCTCTAGTACAGTAAATTCTAAAATCTTTTTCAGCTGGCTAAGAAATACAAAAAAATAAAAGCTGAAATATATAAAAGACTGTACTACATAGCCTGTGGTACCTGCTCTTCTATTCATTTGTGGACCTTTTACCTCTGTACCCCTTTCTTGTACTAAACTTGTATTCATTTACAAGGATGTTGCCTGAATTGGGGAGCATGCCTTATGAGAATAGGTTGAGTGAACTCGGCCTTTTCTCCTTGGAGCGACGGAGGGTGAGAGGTGACCTAATAGAGGTGTATAAGATGATGAGAGGCATTGATTGTGTGGATGGTCAGAGGTTTTTTCCCAGGGCTGAAATGGTTGCCACAAGAGGACACAGGTTTAAGGTGCTGGGAAGTAGGTACGGAAGAGATGTCAGGGGTAAGATCTTTACTCAGAGAGTGGTGAGTGCGTGGAATGGGCTGCCGGCAACGGTGGAGATGGATACAATAGGTTCTTTTAAGAGTCTTTTGGATCGGTACATGGAGCTTAGAAAAATAGAGGGCTATGGGTAAGCCTAGTAATTTCTAAGATAGGCACAACTTCGTAGGCTGAAGGGCCTGTATTGCACTGTAGGTTTTCAATGTTTCATTGACTCCCTTATCATCTATTTATCTGTTCTTGAACCTTTCCAGCAACTTCACTGTCATAGGTAGAGAATTCCAAAGAGTTACAATCACCTGCATGAAGAAAGATTGTCTTAATGTGGTCCTGAGTGGGCAACCCTTACTTTGACATTGGTTTAAATACGCCCCAGCCAGAGGAAACATCAACTCTGCAGTGACCCAACTGAAATTCAGAAGACTTCTTATTAGTTTCAATGAGATCACCACCTCTCATTTTCCTACATTTTAGGGAATAAAAGCCTTATGTCTGCATATATGAAAACCTATCATTTCAGGAATCTATAAGCCCATTTGATGATAATATACAAGAACTGAAGTATCCCATTTGGTCCACCAAGTCAGCTCTGCCATTCAATCATGGCTGATACTTTTTCAAACCCATTCTCCCCATAAATCTTAACTCCTTACTAACCAAGCACCCAGTAGTCTCTGCCAAATAACTTGGCCTTCCTTCACAGCCCTCTACAGCAATGAATTCCACAGATTCACCATGCTCTGGCTGAAGTTACCCCTCCTCATTTCAGTTGTAAAGGGATGTCCCTTTATTTTGATTATGTGCTCTCAGTTTCTGAACTCTCCACATACATTGTATTCAAGCCTCTCAGTATTCAGTAGGTTTCAGTAAGATTGCACTCCTCCCCTCAATGCTTTATTGAGCACAGGCCCAGGGCCACCAAATGCAGTTCTAATTTTATCAAAGGGAACATGCCTCAAGGTCATTAACTTATCACGAATAGAAGCTATTAAGCTTTTACCCAATGGATTAATACAAAGGAACTGGTCCACAGCATTTATCCACATTTTGGCTTCTGCCCCTTATTTTTAAGTGGTCCTCTTTTGGTTTTTAAAAGGCTTTCTAATTCTCTGGCTTCTCACTAATTATCTCCACTTTTTATACCTTTCTTTTTACTTCTATGCTGAGCCGACTGTCCTCGTCATTTGCATTTGCCTTGTCCTGTCATTGCTACTCCACCATCTTCCCTGCGAGACTCCCCATCCATTCATCTATGGTCAGCTTTCCCCCCATTCCTATGATGCACATTCTTGTGCACCCTCTTACTTCTTTTACTTAAGGACGCATTGATATTTAATTCCCAGTAATGAAGATCTTCAATTACTCCTCTGTGATAGTAAATAGATGGAATACATTTATTTCTACTTTTGTTTTTAATTCAGCAAGCTTGAAATGATTAATTTGCACATTGGCTAAGGAGCTTTCAGTTTCATCATAGTACCACTTTCTCTGCTTAGACTCCCAATGGATGTATATTCCTATATATGGTTCCTCTTTGATTCCAGTTATTGTTACTCGCCATACTATCCTGAACTATAGTTTTATCTTTCCAGAGTTCAAAGTTCCTTTGGCAGATCCTAAATTTCTTCTGACCAGAGCAAACTGTCTGCCCCAAAATTTTAATTTTAAAGTACTTGCAACTCTAGCTTTTTAATTTGCTCAGACACTGGTATGAGAGGAACTGTGCTAATGGAGCAGCTCTTTGTTTCCTCAGACCTTTTATCCTACTCCATTTTCCATGCCCGCATTCTTCGGCAATCGGTAGATCAGTCAGCTAGTGATTCAGAAGTTCACCTTGTCACTCTGCATTTTAAACTTATACCTTTACTGCTCATGTTCCTTTAGCAGAACCTTCTCTTTCTCCTAACTGTGTTACTCAGTTCTAACACTGAACATATCTTTACTTCCCCCCCCAATCCACTTTCTGCTGTGATCACTCCCTCCACAATTTCCTTGACCTTTCATTCCTCCCCACTTATCTCCCTGCAAGCAGTCTAAATGCAACAGCTACCCACTCACCTCCTCCCTCACTGCCATTCCTGGCCCCAGGCAGTCCTTTCAGGTGAGATAACATTTCACCTGTGAATTTACCTGGGTTGTCTGTAGTACTTGGCACTCTCGATGTGGCCTTCTCTATATTGGTGGGGCCCGTCGTGAATCAAGGGAAGGCTTTATCGATCAACTCTGCTCCATCCACCACAAGTGGGGCTTCCTGGGTGCAGAAGTAACAGCTTAAAGTATACTCTGTCTGGGCAGCCTCTGGCTGGATGGCACGATAGTTGGTTTCTCCTTAGAGGTTGGTGACCAGTGGTGTGCCTCAGGGAGAAGCACGTAGGTGCAGAGGAGATGTCAGGGGTACGTTTTTTACGCAGAGAGTGGTGAGTGCGTGGAATGGGCTGCCAGATGCGGTGGTGGAGGTGGATATGATAGGGTCTTTTAAGAGACACCTGGATAGGTACATAGAGCTTGGGAAAATAGAGGGCTATGGATAAGCCTAGGTAGTTCTAAGGTAAGGACATGTTCGGCGCAGCTTTGTGAGCCGAAGGGCCTGTATCATGCTGTAGGTTTTCTATGTTTCCTTTCAGTGACGAAATCTCCCCCTTCTTCTATTTCCCACTTTGACCTTTTACCTCCTCTCACTGCCTATTACTTCCTCCTGAGTCCTCCTCCTCCTTCCCTTTCTTCTACAATCCACCCTCCTCTCCTATCAGATTCCTTCTTCTCCAGCCCTTGACCTTTCCCATCCACCTGGCTTCACCTGTCACCTTCCAGCTTTCCCCTTCCCAAGTCCTGGAAAAAGGTCTCCGACTGAAACTTCAACTGTTTATTCATTTCCATGGATGCTGATGGACCTGCCAAGTTCCTCCAGCATTTTATATGTGTTGCTTTGGATTTCCAGCATCTGCAGACTTTCTTGTGAATATGTTACTCTGTTCACTGTTCCTTTCCAAGCCCAAGAAATGTCGTGCCATAGTGTTAAAGATAGTATTCAGGATACAACAGCACCAAACCTCTAACCTGTACTGTTCCCTACTGCCATTACATTCCTATTCATGCTCCAGCTTCACTGTACCCTGTACCACCATGCCATAGTTAGCTTGCTCATCCACCCTGCGGGTAGTTACATGCATGAGTCTCTCACCGACTTTCAAAGTTTTTTTCAGAATCATTGCAACAAATGATTGCAACAGTCAATAATTAGATAAATAATTTGCATCTTCCCTGCAGAAAAAAATATCTGATGTGTTTGATATGGAGGGAGAGTGCAGAGAAACATTTGGATGCCTGCCTCACAGGTTCATTGATAACCCTGCTTGTACAGCATGTGACGCCTCCCATATGGGACTGGCTAACTGAGTGGCATAGGAATAACACTATTAAATACATCTCCCCTTCTTGAAAAAAAACTATCTGTGTACTTGGCTAGAGCACTGCATTGAAATTGTGTAAGGAACACATAACTCATGCTCCTTACATAAACGTAAAGAAAGAATTCTCAACATTATAACAGTCTTTCTCTTTGTTTTTCACAGTGAAAATTGCAAGTTCTCCTACCAGAACAAAATTATTTAGATGTGCAATCTACCCTCCCCGTCTCCAGTCCCCCCCCCCCTCCCTCCCTCCTATAGACAGACATTCCACCTCTCCTGGAAGTTCCAGGAGCCTCCCACATATTGATAGTGGCTTCCTGATACCCGCAAATTATATACAATATCCTGGAAATCGATTTTTTTGAGAGCAAGTGAGCAGAGGGGAGGAGACAGACATAGCAAGAGAGTGACATAGAGAGCATCCTGATTGGTCTCTCTTTGTGCTAAGTAGACCTATCAGTTTTCTCTGTGGGCGGGCTTTACAGTCGACCTCTCTCTCTTTCATCGTCCATCAGTTCAGTTTAGTGTCCTGCAGTGCCATAGGAGAGTGTTCCAAAAAAAAGAAAATATAAAACGTACTTCACCCAGACTACATGGAAGTGTACCCTGTAGGGGTCAAAAATAATGGCAGTGTTGCTCGCTGCACTGTTTGTAACAGTGACTTTTCTACTGCCCATGGAGGGTTAAATGACTGTAAAAAACATGTTGAGGAGAGTTTAACAGGTGTCATTCGTTCATTAGTATAGTTAATGTTATTTAAACTAGCTGGCTAGCTGCTAAGGAGCTACTCTATTGATGTCCTATGTGATGAGACCAAACTCCCTGTAGACTTGCTTAAAGTTGTAATAGAATTATAAAACAACTACATAATAATATAATATAAGTACATATTTTAATGTCACATTTTCTGCACAAGACAATATAATAAGGTTATGCTTTTATTTCTTTTAGGGACCACAATATATTAGGGAAGCTAAGTGCAGAGAAGGTTGCTCAAATATTCCAGTTCTTTTCAGCAGAAAACCAAAGTCTGACAGAGAGCTTGTCTGTCTAGCTTCACTAGAGCTGAGGTGTACTTTACATCTTTCATCGTTGAGCGTAACCTGACATTCCAGGCGTGTAAGCACACAGGCAAGCTATTCAGGAAAATGTTTTCTGATTCAGAAATAGCTAAAAACTACGCCTGCTCATCAACCAAGACAGCAGCTAGTGTGAACATGGCACTGGAACCTGAATGTTCAGAGGATCTGTACAAGTTCATCCGGACAGAAAAAAGGCCGTACAGTATTTTGGTTGATGCAAGCAATGATATCATGTGTGAGAAGGAATGTGCCATTTTAGCCAGGTACTGTAATGAAACACAGGATAAGGTAACAGTTGGATTTGTAGACATGCCATTGTGCAATGATGCCAAAGCTGAAAAGCAAACCACATCACAGTACAAGGGAAGTTTGCATAAAAATAGAAAAGCCATTTACTAGGATGTTACCTGGGTTTCAATACTTAAGTTACAGAGAAAGGTTGAACAAGTTAGGTCTCTATTCATTGGAGCGTCGAAGGTTGAGGGGGGATTTGATCGAAGTATTTAAAATTTTGAGAGGGATAGGTAGAGTTGAGGTGAATAGGCTGCTTCCATTGACATCATTTGAGAGTTAGGGGGCAAAAGTTTAAGGGAAACACGAGGGGGCATTTCTTTACTCAGAGTGATAGCTGTGTGGAATGAGCTTCCTGTAGAAGTAGTAGAGGCCAGTTCAGTTGTGTCATTTAAGGTAAAATTGGATAGGAATATGGACAGGAAAGGAGTGGAGGGTTATGGGCTGAGTGAGGGTAGGTGGGACTAGGTGAGATTAAGAGTTCGGCACGGACTAGGAGGGCCGAGATGGCCTGTTTCCGTGCTGTGATTGTTATATGGTTATATTTGTATTAGCACTTAGCTTTTACCATTGAGACTGCCAACAAAATGGAATATATATATGTGAGTGTGTGTGTGTGTGTGTGTGTGTGTGTGTGTGTGTGTGTGTGTGTGTGTGTGTGTGTGTGTATATAAATAGTTTCAATATGTGATCAAATAAATTGTTGTGTTCTTTCACAATCAAATGTCCTGTATACATACACTCTTTGAGGTAGACCGGAGGGGGGGATATGGGGTTGTGGAGGACGGGGGGTTGTGATGCTACCTCCCTGAAATGACTTTTTGCAGGGTGGGATATCTGTATAGAAGAAGAAACAGTTAATATTTCCAATCAGAGACTCTTGTTCTATTTTGGGATAAATCACTTTGATGAGCACTTTTGTTCCATCTGCCAAGCTAGCTGGGATCTTCACGTGGTCAGCCAGTTTAATTCCACTTTTCATTCTCACACAAATATATGTGTCCGTTGCCTCCTTCACCATGTTAAACTAGTTCAGATTAGAAGAACAACACTTCATAGGCCACTTTGGCAGCATTCAACCTGACAGCCTGAGCACTGATTTCCCTAACTTTTAGTAACCACTCTCCTCTGTCACTATTTTACCTCTTTATCCCACTGATCTGCCATCACCTCATCCCTTCTTTTCATCACCCTCCTTTACAATCTGCCCATCAACCACACATTTCTCCCGCTGGTTGCTCACCACACATCCTACATTTATTCCATGGATTTGTTCCGAAGGGACGGTTTACACCTGAACTGGAGCAGTACTAACATTCTTGCAGGGAAGTTTGCTAGTGCTTCTTGGGGGGGGTTTAAACTAAATTTGCAGGGGGCGGGGATCCAGAATGTGCGAGAGGATAGCGAGAGGAAGATTAAAGGACAGGTGGGGACTACACGGTTCTGGAATATTAAGTGTGTAGCAGAGAAAGGTGAGGCAGAACAAGTGATAAGGAGGACACATGTACAGAGGGATGGTCTGACGGAACGTGGAGTTAAATGTGTTGAAAGAATAAGTAAATTTAGGAAGGACAACAAAATTCTAGGGGTGTATAGCCCAATGGGAGTTCGGGGAGCTGGGTTAAGCACAATAAGCAGCGATTTGAACATAGAGAGGAGAAATGGGCTAAAAATTCTATATCTGAATACACGAAGTGTCAGAAATAAGGCGGATGAGCTTGAAGCTCAGGTGCAAATGGGTAACTATGATGTTGTTGGGATTACAGAGACATGGCTGCAGGGAAATCAGACCTGGGAAATGAATGTACAAGGGTATACGTGCTATCGTAGGGACAGAAATGTAGGCAGAGGGGGTGTGGTGGCCCTGTTGGTGAGGAATGAGATTCAGTCCTTTGCAAGGGGGGACATAGGGTCAGGAGAAGTAGAGCCTGTATGGATAGATCTGAAGAACAGTCAGGGCAAAAGGACCCAAATGGGTGTTGTCTACAGGCCACCAAACAGTAGCATGGATATTGGGTGCAAGTTGAATAGGGAATTAACATTGGCATGTGGCAAAGGTAATGTTGCAGTAGTTATGGGGGATTTCAACATGCAGGTGAACTGGGAGAATCAGGTTGGTGCTGGACCCCAGGATAGGGAGTTTGTAGAGTGCCTACGGGATGCATTCTTGGAACAGCTTGTACAAGAGCCAACCAGGGACAAGGCTATTCTGGATTTAGTGTTATGTAATGAACAGGATTTGATAAGCGATCTTGCAGTAAAGGAGCCATTAGGAGGTAGTGACCATAATATGATAAGTTTTTATCTGCAATTTGAGAAAGATAAGGGCAGCTCGGAGGTGTCAGTGTTGCAGTTGAACGGGGAAACTATGGAGCCATGAGGGAGGAGCTGGCCAAAGTTGACTGGACGGATAGCCTAGCAGAAAAGACAGTGGAACAGCAATGGCAGGTATTCTTGGGAATAATGCACAAGGTGCAAAATCAGTTCATCCTCCAGAGAAGGAAGGATTCAAAGGGGGGAAAGGGGCCACAGTGGTTGACAAAGGAAGTCAGAGATTGCATAGCATTAAAAAAAGGAAGTATGACAGAGCTAAGGTGAGTGGGAGGACAGATGATTGAGAAGTTTTTAAGGAACAACAGAACTTAACTAAAAAGGCAATACGGGGAGAAAAAAATGAGGTACGAACGCAAGCTAGCCAGGAATACAAAGGAAGATAGCAAAAGCTTTTTATGGTATGTGAAGAGAAAGAAGATAGTTAAGAACAATGCTGGGCCCTTGAAGAATGAATTGGGTGAAATTGTTATGGGAAACAGAGAAATAGCAGAAGAATTTAATGAGTACTTTAGATCTGTTTTCACTAAGGAAGACACAAGCAATCTCCCAGATGTATGGATGGGCCAAGGACATAGGGTAACAGAGGAAATGAAACAGATTGACATTAGGAAGGAAACGGTGATGAATAGATTGATGGGACTGAAGGCTGACAAATCCCCAGGTCCAAATGGTCTGCATCCTAGGGTACTAAAGGAGGTTGCCCTGGAAATTGCGGATGCATTGGTAATCATTTTCCAATGTTCCTTAGATTCAGGATCAGTTCCTGAGGAATGGAGAATGGCTAATGTTATCCCACTTTTTAAGAAAGGAGGGAGGGAGAAAACAGAGAACTATCGACCTGTCAGCCTGACATCGGTGGTGGGGAAGATGCTAGAGTCCATTATTAAGGATGAAATAGTGGCATGTCTAGATAGCAGTGATAGGATTGGGCTGAGCCAGCATGGATTTACCAAGGGTAAATCATGCTTGACTAATCTGTTGGAGTTTTTTGAGGATGTGACCAGGAAGTTAGATGGGGGAGATCCAGTGGATGTAGTGTACCTCAATTTTCAGAAGGCATTTGATAAGGTCCCACATAGGAGATTGGTGGGTAAAATCAAAGCTCAGGGCATCAGGGGGAAGACATTGACATGGATAGAAAACTGGTTGGCAGATAGAAAGCAAAGGGTAGCAGTGAATGGGTGTTTCTCAGAATGGCAGGTGGTGACTAGTGGGGTGCCTCAGGGCTCGGTATTGGGACCACGGCTGTTTACGATTTACGTCAACGACTTAGATGAAGGCATTGAGAATAACATCAGCAAATTTGCTGATGATACTAAGCTGGGTGGCAGTATGACATGTGATGAGGATGTTAGGAGAATTCTGGGTACCTTGGATAGGCTGAGTGAGTGGGCAGATACTTGGCAGATGACGTTTAATATGAATAAGTGTGAGGTTATCCACTTTGGGAGTAAGAACAGGAAGGCAGATTATTATCTGAATGCTGTAGAGTTAGGTAAGGGAGAAATACAAAGAGATCTAGGAGTCCTTGTTCATCAGTCACTGAAGGTGAATGAGCAAGTGCAGCAGGCAGTGAAGAAGGCTAATGGAATGTTGGCCTTTATTACAAAGGGAATTGAGAACAAGGGCAAGGAAATCCTCTTGCATTTGTACAGAGCCCTGGTAAGACCACACCTGGAGTATTGTGTACAGTTTTGGTCTCCAGGGTTAAGGAAGGACATCCTGGCTGTAGAGGAAGTGCAGCGTAGATTCACAAGGTTAATTCCTGGGATGTCTGGATTGTCTTACACAGAGAGGTTAGAGAGACTGGGCTTGTACACGCTGGAATTAAGGAGGTTGAGAGGAGATCTGATTGAAACATATAAGATTATTAAGGGATTGGACAAGATAGAGGCAGGAAATATGTTCCAGATGCTGGGAGAGTCCAGTACCAGAGGGCATGGTTTGAGAATAAGGGGTAGGTCATTTAGGACAGAGTTAAGGAAAAACTTCTTCTCGCAGAGAGTTGTGGGGGTCTGGAATGCACTGCCTCGGAAGGTAGTGGAGGCCTATTCTCTGGATGCTTTCAAGGAGCTAGATAGGTATCTTATGGATAGGGGAATCAAGGGATATGGGGACAAGGCAGGAACCGGGTATTGATAGTAGATGATCAGCCATGATCTCAAAATGGCGGTGCAGGCTCGAAAGGCTGAATGGTCTACTTCTGCACCTATTGTCTATTGTCTATTGTTTACTGTCCTCTCAATCGGATTCTATCTTGTTCTACCCCGTGTCACTTCTGTATGTCACCTCTCAATTCTTTCATCATTCCAATCTTCCTCCTCCTCACCTGCCTATTAATCCGCTGACCTGGATCCACCAATCAGCTCTTCTTCCGCCCCTTCACCATTTTATACTAGCCATGCCCACCCCGCCCCCACCCCCCAGCTCCCGGCACACACTTTTTTCGTGTCCTGATGGAAGGTCTCAATCCAAAATGTCCTAATTTAGTGTCCTATTCATAATAGTTCCATCAATAAAACTTGAAATTTGTTGATGGTGCTTAATGTTTATAATTCCGTATTATTGTTGTGAATGATAGTGGCCTAGTGACTATCATTTGAAATGCCACAATGTTATTTATCATTTTTTGTACTCAACTTCCTGATCAGTCTGTTGTCGGAAATTCAAATACCAAACAAATGTCACAGCTTATAAGAATGTTAAGCATTTAGTTCTGGATGCAAATCAAGATGGTGTTAACAAGACACTATTGAAGTACAACCATGCAAAAGCAGGTCTTTGGATATTGTCATACAATATCTCAGTAGCTTATAAGTTTATGGAAAAATATAAAACTGAAGTAAAACTGATTAAGGCAAAGTGATTAAGAATTTGTACTACTAAACACAGTTCTGTAGTTCCTTATATATTTCATTGATAACAGAAATTAATTTAAAAAAAATACAGAAAATGTCAGAAACTCAGCATACCAGGTTTCATCTGTGGAAAAAAAAACAGAAATAATGCTTCAATGTCAAGACCCTTTGCTAAAATTATTATTTAGTTCCATAAAAATTGGTTGTACAATTGCTTAATTGTATATGGTTACGGGTATTTAATTGTATATGGTATGGTATATCATTGTATATGGTTGTGTAATTGGTTGTGAAGAAGGTTGTATAAAGTCACAATGAGATCTAGATCAATTGGGAAAGTGGACAAAAGAACAACAGATGGAATTTAACTCAGCAACAGCAAAATGATGCATATTGGGAAGTTAAAACAGGGGTGGAGATACATCTCCACCAAGGGAGGTGTAAGGCATTCCTTCTCTCTATTAGTCTACAGGTCATCCTTGGGCAAAGTGTAGCACTTGCTTAGCCCACCAATCAGAGTCATGTGAAACAATGGGAGCAGGTGGAGAACGGTCATGGGAGCAGGTGGAGAACGGTCGTATGAGCATCAAAGTCCTGGTTAATGTGACTACTGATGCCAGGCAGACAATCTCTGAAGAGTATTGATAACGACTGGGGTCACCTGCTTTGTAAAGACACTGCCCAGAAGAAAACAATGGCAAGTCACTTTTGTAGAAAAATTTGCCAAGAACTATAACGCTCATGAGAACAAAATCGCCTACGTCAGATAACCTGGCGCATAATGATGATGATGGAAGCAGGGCAAGCCATCTGCAGGAAATGGCAGGGCCTTGGGGAGTGTTAGTGAACAACAAGGCCTTGAAGTACAAGTACATAGTTTCTTGAAAATGGTGACACAGGTAATCAGAGTGAAGGCTTTCATCAGCTGAAGCATTCAGTTTAAGAGTTGGGTGTTAAGTTACAGTTGTACAAATTATTGGTGAGGCCACACTTGGATTACTGTGTACACTTCTGCTTGCCATGTTGTAGAAAAGAGGTAAATAAGCTACAGAGGATACAGAAAAGATTCACAGCATGTTGCCTTTGCTGGAGGGCTTGACTTATAAATTGAAGATGGTATCAGATGGCTATCAAAAGCAACATCTTCAAGACAGGTCACAAAGCAACTTTCACTTCTTTTACACCATTTTATTTCAGATGTGGTTCTGCTACTGCTGGAGCCTGATATCTACGATCTGTCAGTGTGAGCCTCAACCACAGATTCGGCAGTTGTGCTTGTGTGTATGCATGTATCAGTTAATTATTATTTCATTGTGATAGTATTTAACCCCATTCATTCCATCGTAGTTTTTGTCAAGACTTGAACCCAGGACACAATAACACTTCGCTGCCTGAATCCCGCCTTGCCTGAGAAATTGGACTGTTGAGTCAATTGAACCTGAAGACTAGTGGTATTTGTTCAATTCTTAGTTGTTCTTTTCAGCCGCAGCGTAGGCTTTGTTTTCCATTTGAGAGTTTTAGTTAACGGTCCTCTTTGGCCTAGCATTTATTGTTTTCCTTTCCCTTTAACACTGTTTGCATTAAAGTCTGTGAAATATCAACCTCTTTCAGTGTCTCTCAGTCCACATTTTGGCCATTGTCCGCACCATGGTGAGTGTGCTTGTTGGCTGATTGGGCGAGTTGACGCTTTGCCAAGAGTGCTTCACGAGGCTGCAGGCAAGGTATGAACTTCATGAACTCCAGGAGACAGGGCTCAGGCCCAATATCGACAGCATCTCTCGTTGCTTGCTTGTTTTGTTTTTGCTGCTATTTGTGCAACTTGTGGGGGTTGCACAAGTGGGGGTTAACTTTTTATCTTTGAACGGGTTCTGTGGTTCACTTTGTTTTGTGGCTGGCTGTGGGAAAGACGAATCTCTGGGTTGTATTCTGCATACATCGATATTCAACGTACTTTAAATTCTTTGAAATTGGATAGGCTGGTATTGCTCTCCCTGAAGTGAAGGGGTGACGTCAACAACTGCTATTTATAGTATGCTTCCATCTGGAAAAACAAGCACTGCTGTATGGTTAGATGTTTCCTGCTTCATAAACAATGTGAAGCTTCACCTAATGTTCACCATATACAATATATAGGTGTATTGTGTACAGTTCAATAGTACAGGTGAACTTATTTTCTCAAAAAGCTATTTAAATTGGATTGTAAATATTATGTCTTGTTTATCCTTGACAACTTAAAACCCAGCTGAAGTACCTTTCAAATTCATGATGTTGTTATATAAAGTAATAATTGCTTCTTCCTCCTCTTTAAAGCACATGCTCTGTGGAAGGAATGATCATGAAGCAAGCCTGCTGTTCTTTAAAAAGTAACCATATCTGCAGAAGTGTTACCTAGAGTACTGTATGCTACACAGTAAAACAATATAGCCAGAAAGCATTGTTCATTTTTAGAAGTACTTTTACTTTTGTGGTCTTGCTTGCACTTCAGAATTTTTTTTCTTACAAAAGAAGCATCATTCCATGCAAAATTCACATATTAGGCCTTTTCAATGGGATTCCACTGCCCCTCCTACCCCATCCTTTTGGTCTGCAGCAAAGCTAAGCAAGGTTGCACGCCTTACACATCCAGTTTTCATCAGTTGAACAGGGGAGTGCAGAAACACACTGGAATGGGAAGAATGACATCCTTGAAAGAGAGTATTGGTTTTGGTGGGGACAGACCAATACGAACAGAGGTGTTGATACGAATGGAAGGGCCAAAGACAACGTACCTGGAATTTTGAAAGTGCAGTTGTACCAGAGCTTTTAGATGGAAACCAATGCAGAGGTTTAAAAGGAGGTGTGGATAGAGGATGAAGCAACAGAGGATGAAAATAAGATTTTGGAAATTTTGTAGGAATTTACAAAGACTCTGCATGACATCTAAAACTTTGACAAACTTCTATAGATGTGTATGGACAGGTTGTATCACAGCCTAGTATGGAAAAACGAACGCCCTTGAATGGAAAATTCTCCAAAAAGTAATGGATACAGTCTAGTCCATCACGAGTAAAGCCCACCACACCACTGCGCACATCTACACAGAGTGTTGCTGCAGGAAAGCAGCATCCACCATCGGGGACCCCACTGACCAGGTCATGCTCTCCTCACACTGTTGCCATCAGGAGGAAGGTACAAGAGCCTCAGGACTCACACCACCAGATTCAGCAACAGTTTTTACCCCTCAACCATCAAGCTTTTGAATCAGAAGGAGTAACTTTACTTGCCCCCATTACTGACCTGTCCCCACATTCTCTGGACTCACTCTCAAGGACTCTTAATCTCATATTCTCAATATTTATTGCTTATTTATCTATTTAGTATTTACACAATTTGTTGTCTTTTGACTGCCTTAGTTGTACGGTCTTTCATTGATTTTACTCTGGTTATTGGATTTACAGAGCATTCCTTCTAGAAAATAAATCTCAGGGTTGTCTTCGGCTGTCCATCGATTTTCGATGATGACTGAGTCCTGGGCAAGGTTGTATATGGTGGCATACCTACAGTAAAGGTACTTTGATAATAAATTTACTTTAAACTTAGAACTTCTGAACTTTAAAACCAACATGAGTATACTGAAAGTAAATTGATGCCAATTAACTTGAAATTTTGCTATCCTTAAATGACAGAGAGGATCAACAGGTCAGTAGTTTTCTCAGAGACAATTAAGAAGGTGAAACATTTGGCTGGTCCTAGACTCGAGGCCATCAAATAAATAGGGGAAAAAAGCTAAATTAAATCAAAGAGGGAAATCTAAATTAAAAACAAAAAATGGTGGAAATATTCAGTAGGTCAGGCCACATACCATATGTGGGAAGAGAAACTTAACTTATGAAGCAGTCAAATGAGGTTGTTTCCCAGACAGAAGGAAGGTGAACTCTGGAGATCCCCAGGTTCTCTGACCTTTACTTTTCCTTTATTTTAATGACTATGATATGAGTGATTAGGGCAAAATCTCTAAAATTTGCATCTAGGAGATGTGTAATATGAGAATTAAAAGATCTGAAGAATAACTGCAGCCCGATGTAAAGAGGATAGGTGGCAGATTATCAGATTACTGCTGATAAATATGAAGCATGACATGGCAGGAAGAACAAGCAACAGCAATGTATGCTAGAGAAGACTATTGAAACTATTAGACCATGAACTGTGGTAAATATGCATTCATTGAAAATGGCAAGTCAGGCTGAGAAAGTGATCTTTAATAGCAGATAGGGTTATTGGCTTTATAAAAGAGGCATAGGCAAAGAAATCAAGTTCAGCATGTATAAAACCCTTGTTCTGTCAGAATGGACTCCTCACTTCAGGAAAAATCTACTAGCTTTCAAGAAGGTGCAGAAGATATCTACAAGCATAAGCCCAGGGATCAGGGACCGAACACACGTCAATTGATTGGAAAAGATGATTCACTCTTCTCGGAAAAGAGCATGTCACAAAGAAATCTGAATTTTAGCTTCAAAATGGGAAGATATAGGAGGCAGAGGGGAATTGTACCAATTTCCAGAGAGAACAAGACCACCAGGAGACATAGAATGAAGGAAATTTGCAGAAACAAAGTTATCATAAATTCATGATATAGTATACTGTGTATATACGAGGGATGATTGATAAGTTTGTGCCTAAGATAGAAGGAGATGAGTTATTAATTTCAAATGCATTTTTTTAAACCAATGCTCAGTTCAGGTCTGGAATGCAATGTAAAAGATAATAATGTTGGAACATACAATTCTATTGCTCAATAAGGTACTGGATAAGCAGCTTAAAAGGGAAAAGTGTATAGGATTATGGGGAGAAGGTGGGTTGTAGGTCTTGCTAAATAACTAGAACATAGAGTCTGAATAACTACTACATAGTGCACTTTGGCTATTGCGTTACCAGTCAATCATTTGTGATGCAATTAATGTATTTTTAAATATAACCTGTAATTAATTATTTAAATGAAGAAAAATGCTTAATTAAACATATATAAACACACACAGATCACACAAGTATTATTGAAATAGTTCCTCCCAGCCTAGATATCAACTTCAACTCAATAGAATGCAACTCATCTCCTTCTACCTTAGGCCACAAACTTATCAATCACCCCTCGTATATATACACAGTATACTATATCATACAACTACTATTTAGACATCATAGTATTGTAAATTTTGAATTGCCCCATTGAGGCATAAAGATTTAATTGCTGTACACGATTTTTTATTCTTGTGGGATAACATCTTTCCTGACAAGTGAGATCATGTTACTTAGCTAGTAAGACTTATGGCTGTGGAAGCAATCTCAGGTTCAGGGATATCCCACATGGTGGTTGTAGGAGTTGACTCTGAGACTGCAGGAAGTGGTTCAGACTACATCAATCCCTTTCTTCTTCTTTCTCACATTCCTTCTCTCTTTCACACCATTCTCTTTCTCATTCACATTCTTTCTCTCCATCTCTTCCCTCCTTTTTCTTCTTCTAGCTTGTGCAACGACCTTGGGAATGTCCATTTAGTTCACTGGAGTATTCTCTTATGAATCCTTTTGATTGCTTCCTTTGCAATCTGATCTCTCCTCTTGGTTTCCTCATCTACAGCATCATCTGATGAATCCTCTGTTTTCATACCTCTAGTGGCTTTTTTCTTTTTGGCCTTCCATTCGTCCAGCTGTGCTTTTGTCTTTGCATCTCCTTTTACAAGCAGCATTTTGTCTCCAACTTGCAGTTTCTGCAATAAACTTAATGCATTCAGAGTAGATTCTGGCTCTTTATGCTCACAAAAGCTGAAAGCTTGCAACTTCCCTGAAGCACCCTGCACTCTCTTCCAGCTTCAACCAAGCTACATTTTGCAAGTAACTGCCTGATGAACATAGCTAAAGCTTTCTCAGGTGTGCTGCTGACAAAAAGTGCTGGCCTTCCTGTTTTTATCACATATAAGCTCAATGTGGCTTGTTAGTTGTTTTATTTCAGTTATGGATGTCATTCTCACAGGAGTTATCTTCTGCCAGTATAAGTTGGATATCTGCAGTCTTCAGTTTGGTATCTTTGAAATCCCTTTCAAACTCATTTTGTGGAATGACTGGAACAGCTGAGCCAGTGTCTAATTCTATGTTAATTAATTCACAATTCCCTTCTGGTGTAAGCCATATCATTTGTATATTGTTAATTTTCACACTGTAAATCCTAAGGCTACACAGTCCCGTGACACTCTCATCGTTATCAGATTTTTTTCACTAACAGTGTGCAGATGAGTATAATTTTTGAAACTGAAACTTGACTTGTTAGCATTTTCTCTCCCCGCGCAAACTATACATTTTTGTCTGCCTGATATGCTCTTTGTATGTTGAATTGAATTGACTTTATCCCTTACATCCTTTACATGAGGAGTAAAAATCTTTATATTACATCTCCATCTAAATGTGCAATGTGCAATCATAGTAATTTATAATATATAGAACAGCCAATGTAATGTAGAGTACACTCAAGTCAGCATGAGTTCATCATTCTGATGGCCAAGTGGAAGAAGATGTCCCAGAACTGTTGGTCCTGGCTTTTATGCTGTGGTACCACTTCCCGGATGGTAGCAGCTGGAATAGGTTGTGGTTGGGATGGCTTAGGTCCCCAGTTATCCTCTGGGCCCTTTTTACACACCTGTCCTTGTAAATGTCCTGAATCATGGAAAGCTCACAACTACAGATGCACTGGGCTGTCCGCACCACTCTCTGCAGAGTCCTGCGATTCAGGGAGGTACAGTTCCCATACAGGCAGTGATGCAGCCAGTCAGGATGCTCTCAATTGTGCCTGTAGAAAACTCTTAGGATTTGGGTGTCACGGTTCGGTCCATGAGGTCCGCGTTCCGGTTCACAGTCCTGTCCATGAACTCCGGACTCCGGGTCTTCTGGCTGTCCATTGTTTCAGTTGGGCTTAATCACCAGCACCTGATTCTCATATTAGGGCTGGAATATAAATGGCCCTGGGTTCAAGTGTGGCTGCTGGTTTGTCTTGTTGGTATCTTGTCCTTGTCTCTGTGAGGTAAGTCAGGCTGTTCTTGCTGTTACTTTATGGTGGGATCTGTCCCTTCCTGTCCTTGCCTCTGTGGGGTAAGTCAGGCTATCTTTGCTGTTACTCTGAGGCTGGACTGTTCCCTTTTCTCTGTCTGAAGCCTGGCCTGTAGCTCTGCTTGGCTACCATGCCTGTAGCCCTGCCCAGCAACCTTGCCTGAAGCCTTGTCAGCAATCTCGCCTGTTACGCTGTCAAGTTCTGCTGCTGGGGTGAGACTAGAGTCTTGCTATGCCAACAGAAGGAACTATCTATTGTTGAGCTTGGAACTGTCTCTTTGTGTCCCTGTGTTTAGTGTCTATATATGAGTCCTGGCCCTATGTCCCCTCCCCAAGGAGGAGTCCCGACTCTGTGTAAAGCTGTGGCTATATGTCCTGTTCCCAAGGAGGGGTCCTGGCTCTGTGTTCTGTGTTCAAGTCCAAGGAGGTTCCAGTCTGTGTCCAAGTCCAAGTCATAGCCTAGGCCCTGAGTCCTGGTCTTGTCCAGGGCTAGTGTCTGTGTCCTGCTATGCCTCTCCCCATTTCTGCTTTGCTCTCCCTGGACCAAGGCTCCTGCTCTCCCTCGATCAAGACCAAGTCTAAGCTTCATGTCCTTGCCCAGCCCTGGAGTCCCGTGTCCTGCCCCCACGTCCAGTCCTTGCCTGGATCTGGAGTCTGAGCCCAACTCAAGACCTGGGTTCTGGGTCCCTGTCCAGTCTCTGGCTCAGAGTTCTTGTCCAGGTTCCTAGTTCCTATTCCAGGTCCCACTTTCCTACTCTAGTCCTAGCCCATGCCCAGTCTCCTAGTCTTGTCCAGTGTTGTTTCTTCCCCACTTCCCTTGCTTTCTTGATACACTTAGTCCTCTCCCTAGTACTTCAGTGCCTGTGTCTTGCATTTGGGTCCATTCCCAATGCCTCATTATGACATTCGGGGCCCATACCAAACTTCCTCCTCCTGAGGTGAAAGAGGTGCTGTTGTGCCTTTTTCACCACACAGCTGGTGTGTACAGACCACGTGAGGTCCTTGGTGATGTGGATGCTGAGGAACTTGAAGCTGTTTACTCTCTCAACCCCAGATCCATTGATGTCAATAGGAGTTAGTCTGTCTCCATTCCTCCTGTAATCCACAACCAGCTCCTTTGGTTTTGCAACATTGAGGGAGAGGTTGTTTTCTTGACACCACTGTCAGAGAGATGACTTCTTCCCTGTAGGCCACCTCGTTATTGTTTGAGATAAGGTCAATAATATATTGTCGTTGGCAAATTTAATTAGCAGATTGGAGCTGTGGGTGGCAATAGAGTCATGGTATACAGGGAGTAAAGGAGGGGACTCATTACGCAGCCCTGAGAGGCTCCTGTGTTGGGAGTCAGAGGGTTAGAGGTGAGGGAGCCAATTCTTACAATCTGCTGGTGATCTGACAGGAAGTCCAGGATCCAGCTGCACAAGGCAGGGTCAAGGCCGAGGTCTCTGAGCTTCTTGGCGAGCATGGATGGAACTATGGTGTTGAATGCTGAACTGTAGCCCAAGAACATCATTCTCACATAAGCATCCTTCTCAGATGTGTAAGGACAGCATGTAGAGCAGTGGCTATTGCATCATCTGACTTAAGTTGTGTTGGTAGGTGAATTGTAGGGAATCCAGTGTGGGCGGTAGCAAGCTGCAGATGTAGTCCTTGACCAGCCTGTCAAAGCATTTGCTTATTATTGAGGTGAGTGCGACAGGACACCAGTCATTCAGGCATGTTACCTTGATCTTTTTTGGTACAGGGACAACGGTGGATAATTAGAAGCAGGAAAGCACTGGGAAAGGGAGAGATTAAAAATATCAGTAAACACACCTGCCAGTTGTGCTGTGCTTTGTTGCATTTTCTGCAAGTTTCACCTTTAAACTTGTTTATTTGGTGTATGTGAGCCCCTGTCACAACAGTAACAGTTTGTTCAGCTGGGCTGGTTTCTGTTTGGAAGTAATTTTGTTCATGCTCACTTTCATTCCTGCATCAGTGTCTGCAGTTTCCATTGAAACAGCTCTTTCAAAGGTAAGCTGACTTCAGTTTGGAGCCAGTTTTGAATGCTTTCTTTTAAAATTCTACAAAGTGTATCATTAAGCTCATTACTGAACTGGCAAAGCTCCAACAATCTCTTCAATTCAGCCACGTATGCTCTAACTTTTGACTCCACATACAACACCTAAAGCGTCAACAATGGCTTTGTTTCTCCGAGTTTCTGCCTCACTTTTATAATAGTAGCAAAGCTTATTTGTGATGGTTTGGTTGGAGTAGTCAAACTTTGAAGCAAACTGTATACCTTTAAACCTAATACACTCAGCAAAATTAGCACGTGCCTCTTGTTGGTTATTTCATTTGCTTTAGAATACTGTTCCAATAGCTCAGTATACATGAACCAATTACCCATCGTGTAATCAAACTTGTCAATCTTCCTGATGTAGCCAGCCATTTCTGATTTTTTAAAAAAAATTATTATTACTTGGTACACACTCTTTACAAACCCATAGATTCTTCAGTTTTTTGACTTTTTAAAAAACTCAGTTGTGTCTTTGCTTCCAAAGAACATTTTGTTACTCACTGTCTTTTATTTTAGTTCCACTTCAACATGTCGGTAGCCATCGTGAGTTCATTTTAAAAGTACCTCTCATTTCTAATGTTATGTTTTGTAACTTCAAAACATTAAATGAATTCAAAGACATTCATGGGAGTTTGGGAGTGCAGTTGTAGCTTCACCTTTGCTTTAAGCGAGGTGCGCGCGTATCACATGGTAGTGTGATGAAGTTTGCAATTTACATATTTTTACCTATAACCAATAATTAATTATTTAAGCATGCAAGAATGCTTATTCAAACAATATAAATATATCTGTGTGTGTATGTATGTGTGTGTATATTTATATGCACACACATACAAGATCACACAAAAGATCACTCAAATGTTATTGAATTATTAAATACACAGCTGATCTCTATTGTGCACAGAGGGTGGGAAGGAAGCAGTAAAAGGGAATCATAATTGGGAGAAAAAGGGATGAAAGAACAGAAGAAGGGAGAAGTTCCCTAGAGATGTTCTGTAATGATCAATTGTTTGGAATCGAATGACAATACCTGTTGTCTCAGGGATGAGTGTGCCTGCACCTGCACCCTGACACTGGGTATGCCTTCTTGGCCACTTACCTATGCCTCTCTTACAAAGTTCAATCTTGCCATTTCCAACAGATTTACAGACTCGCTCTCCGCTTCACATGGTCAAATGCAGTATTGAGCACAGTACTGTGTTGTAACCTGATAAAGCTTCTGCAAAATTTTACAGCTGAGCAACCAACAATCCAACAGTGCACTAAACAGCACCCATAAAGCAATAATTATTCCTGTGTAGCCAAAGTTTCCTATCACTACACTTTAAAATTCAAGTTGGCGTAATCAATGATTTAAGGATGAAATTTTTTTTCTGATTTACCATTCCTGAACTACTAGAATGTGAATTTGTGTCTTTCCTGATGCTGATAAAATGACATTGGTGGATGACACATGTTGCATATTCAGATCCAATAAATAATTAAACAAAGCAGCCAGACTGAACAAAACTACAAAAGCAGCTGCTGCTCTGCATCATAAGTCCTGTTTATCGTTCAAAATGATAATCTCAGGATGCTTTTTTATTTTTATCCAAATAAAAACTGCTCACTGTCATTCCTTACTTATTTTGCTTGTGCTAATGATCAAATTTTAGGGACAACAATTTTCAACAAAATAAAACCTGCCATAGAACATAGAATAATTAAAGTTAACTCACTGTTAAACATGCATACACAGATTTGAGTCTGTATGTATTTAAGTTTAGATAACATCTGCAAGGATTTGAAGGAAATTCTGACAAAGTTTTAGACCAGATGTTTGGAAATTTTCAGCCTGCTTGCTCTCTAACACTTCTGCAGAGGGCAATAAAGCACATTTCTGCACATATGAAATAAAATGCTTAACTTGCAGCTTATACGTACAGTACAAACTTCAAACCAAGGATATGCATGATTTACAAGCCAAGGAAAAGCTGCAGTAATCATGCATCTTGAAAAGTCAAACCCAGGTAGGACCTTCACATTGAAAGGTAGGGCTCTGGGAAGTATTGATACACAGAGGGGCCTTGGAATTCAGGTACGTGATTCACAGGCAGACAGAGTGGTGAATGCAGCTTTTGGCAAGTTGGTCTTTAGTCAGGGAACTGAGTCCAGAAGTTGTGATGTTACTTTGCAGTTGTTCCCGACATTGGTAAGACTTCTTTTGGAATAGTGTTTAGTTTTAGTCACCTCGCTATTAGAAAAACACCATTAAGCTGGTATGAGTGCCAAGGAGATTTACTAGGATGTTGATAAGACTTGAGAGATTGAATTATGGAGAGAGTTTTGACAGGTTTTCTCCTTAGAGTGTAGGAGATAGGAGAGGTGACCTTATAGAGGTGTATAGGGTGAATGTCAAGTAATAAACCTAGGGTTAGGGAATCAAGACCTGGGGGGATAGGTTTAAGGAGGAAAGTTAAAGATTTAATCCGTACTTGAGGGACATTTTTTAATGAAACACATTGGGTGGTATATCTATGTGGAATAAGCAGCCAGAAGCAGTGGCTGAAACAGATACAGTAACATCTTTAAAACACAAGAGATTCTGAAGATGCTGGAAATACAAAGCAACACATACAAAAAAATACTGGAGGAATACGGTAGGTCAAGAAGCATCTATGGAGGGGAATGAACAGCCAATGTTAAAAGGCTGCGAACCTTCATTAGGACTGGGAAGGAAGGGGGTAGAAGCCAGTATAAGAAGGTAGATGGAGGGCAAGGAGTTCAAGCTGGCAGGTGAGGGGAAGGGTGGTGGTTGAGGGAGGAGTGGATGAAGTAAGAAACTGTGATGTGATAGGTGGAAGAGGTAAAGGGCTGAAAAAGAAGGAATCTCATAGGAGAGGACAGTGGACCATGAGAGAAAGGGAAGGAGCACAGGCACCAGAGGAAGGTGAGGAAGAGAGAAGGCACAAATGGAGAGCCAGAATGGAGAGAAATTACTGGATGTCAGAGCGATCGATGTTCATGCCATGAGATTACAGACTTCATGGACGGAATTTGAGCTGTTGCTCTTCCAACTTGAGTGTGGCCTCATCACGGCAGTAGAGGAGGCCATGGACAGATATGTTGGAATGGGAAGGGGAAGGTGAATTGAAATGGGTGGCCACCACAAAATTTTGACTTCTGTGGCGGATGGAGTGAAGGTGCTCAATGAAGTGGTTTCCCAAGCGGTTCAGTTATGGGAGCTCTGTGTGGATCAATATCTTAATACAAGCTATTGAATCATTGTTTAGTCTGCAAAATGAATATCATGTCTACTGTTCTGGCTCTCGCACAGCAGAATTCAACAAAAAAAAAGAAACAAACTTGCAAAGTCACATATTTTAACAAGCCACAACTAGAGTCACATTGTGGATTTTTTCACTGCTTAAGGTGATGTTTCTAACACAGGCAGACATGACTGAGAAACTTCCAAACCAAGCACAGGCTGCACAAAAGCTCCCCCGATTTCGCCACTAAGTGTGTACTCTCAGTGCTTAGCTGCTGAGGTTCTGATAGTGAGTACCTCAGTAGTAATACTATTGGTAACACTCCATTATTTGAGCGATCCAATATGGGTTGGATAGTCCACTTCCCTAACTGATCAAGATCCCCATGTAATCTATGATAACCTTCTTCACTCTCAACATCTAACTTCATGTCCTAAAGGTCTGAGTGTTTTAGGTGATGAAGCAAATCTCTTCAAACTCTTAACGAAATATAGCCGGTGTCTTACCTTCTTTATAGCTGCATTGATATGTTGGGACCAGGTTAGATCCCCAGAGATCTTAACACCCTTGAGCCAACACTCTGTTTCTTACCTCCAAGCCAATTTTTAATCCAAATTCGATTGCAAGTGATTGAACCTTCCAGACTGGCCTAGCATGTGGGACCTTGTCAGAAGCCTTGGTATTGCAGTCAACTACATACTTGGGACTAAGAACATCATCTAAAGGTTTTCAAAATGGTACAAAAATAGCAATATAGCAGGAGCAGGTGGTTGGCTTTAGGTGGATGGCTGAATTGCAGACATATGGCAGGTGTGATTTTTTTATATGGTCTACGTGTGAAGTGATGGACTCTGAGACAGTTTTTTTTTCTAAATGGGACAACCAAGTCAGGGGACAGGGGCAAAGTCACTCAAGTACATGTTCAGAAGTTGAAAGGGCACATCCGCAAGGCAATAAGAAAGCCATGGCACACATCTAATTTTGCAAACAGGCCCCTAGAGTATAAAAATAATAAAGCAATGCTAACATTTTATGATGGGTAATCCTGTGGTCAATTGCAAGCAATGTAGGGCAACACAGTTAAATACTGTGGTGAGGGTATGGGAAGTGGTATTTATTCCTCTACAGTCCTCTTCTTCAGGGTGTATAGATTTGGCTAAGGTTGGAGAAAACATTGGAAATGCTCAGCAGGTTAGGTTTCCGATGACTGAAATGATTAAACTTGCAAGGCACATGGGAGTCCATGTCTTGCAACACACACACACAAAGTGATTTGTAACTTCACCAGAATGGCTCTTGAAACAATTCTTTGAAAATAAGCATGGTTTCCATGTGATTAGCTTTCTGATTGTTTCTAGTCTATAACAACGCTTGTTCAAATGTACAAATTCATCATATCACAGAGTCAGTGAAAGAGCCATATGGTAAAGATGCTATACAATTCCTCAGAAAAACGAAGAAAACTGATTGCAGCAAAATACAAAGTAATGTAAAGATGCTTCTCAATAATAAAATTACTAGAAATAATTATGAACAAAGCTGAAGAGCTGATGACAGCAGCACTGAACATAAACAGGAAAACAGTCAAAAAGTTACTATTGAGTGCTGTTCACAACAGGCCAGTGTTTGAATTGCTTCTTTTCTGTCCAAGATGACACTCTATCAGACTATCTTCTGCATTATTCTTAAAGATCTTTGCTGTCCTCTTGTTGTTAAACTATGTTGTCTTTAGTCCTTACCTAGGTCTTGGAGCCATCAGGCCATTGACTTTGCTCTGTGATTAACACCAGTGGCTCACTATTTAAAATTTCCATTAATCACTTGCCTGAAACTGTAGCCTGTATCTTCCCATTTGTGGAATGCACATTTGATGGAGGCGAGACTGATATCATAGCAAGTCCTTCCTGTCAATTGACAAATCCCTAAAAAAGCTTTAATTAGGCCATTTCACATATTAGTCGTTACACATCAGTGGTTCTTAAACAACGTTAGTTGCAAATATCAGTGTTCTTAAAGTAGACTGTGCAATACCATTATTCTGGAGACATTACCGAGTTCCTTCTGTCTTCTGCATCAGACTCGGAGTTGTAGGGCACAGAAACATTCCACTCAGCCTAACTCATCCATGCCAACCAACATGCCTTTCTAAGCTACTCCCATTTTCATGCATTTGGCCCGTATTCCCCCATTCCTTTTCTATCTGTGTACCTATCCTGACGTTTAAACCAACACTGATTCTATTTTCATCTAGCAGCTTCGTCCAACATACCCATCCCTTCCTGTGTTCCTTGAACCTCAGAAATTTATTAAATATTTCCTCTCTCACCTCAAGCCCATATTTCCTAGTTTTAGACTCCCTTATCTGGAAAATGTCAGTGACTATCTTATCTATGCCCCCACACCCAATTTTTATAAACTGTTATATGATCAACCCAGTCTCCCATTCTCCAGCAGGAGCTGATATGTATTTAATATTTCAGTAATGTTTGGTTAACCCATTTTGTACTCAGCAACCACCATCCCAGTCAACAATTTTCAGGGTGTCATAAGCCTTACCACTAGCTGTTTGATTATGGTTGCAACATTTCGACATTATACACATCAGATCTGCGCCATTTAATCTCTGACTCATTACCATGTCACACTTTACAATGGCATTGGTTGCCCTGTGGCATGGGATTTGGTTAGGGACATCCCCCGCCCAACCACACACTCACACATATAGAAGTTCCCCTTCCTGTAATTTTTCTCTAAACTCCATGGCAACATTTTCTGCGATTTCTCCATGAATGGTTTCCATTCAAGTTTGGCTGACTTCTTAGTGGTCAGTGCTGCCAGGATATGTGAATTAGCAGCTTTTTCATGCAGCTGTTGGAACCTCACTGATTCAATTCCAGGTACTGTATATATTACCTCTACACTGTTTCTAAACATTTCCAGATGCTTTGCAAAGGATCTGATGGGGCTATTAGTAGCACATCTTGAGAAATGGTAAGAGTTGGGTCACATGGTGAAGTGAAAGGTGGGACCAAACAGTATTCAGAGCATGGAGACTACAGCAACTTAATGGTTAATTTACCAGCCAGCAGACAAAGTCTGAACCACAGTTGTGAGTTTGAGTCCTACCCTAGCAGAGGGAAAGATGAAACCCAATTGCAAGGCAGTTACAAACCATGTTTTATCAGCTCTATTTGAGCCAACCCCCCCCCCCCCACATGTCTTCAATGTTAGTGCTCCCCTGCAGAGTCAAAGATGGAGTACAAAGTCTCCACGGGGGGGATGATGTCAGATTCGGGCTTCACAGAAACACTGCTATACTCCTGGGCTGTGATGTGGGCAGCTTTGAAATCGGCTGGAAGAAAGTGTGCAACTCCCAAACCACCCCCACCACCCCATGTTAACAGTCAATCTCAATGCCACGTTGGCAGTATTCTGCATCGGGCTGCTATCTTTTTGACCCAGACTAGCTCGAAGCTGAGTTCTGAAGAAAGGGACTGAGGTTCCATGAGTCACACATACTTTGGATAACTTTTTCCATGGAAGTGTAAACCTATTCTATTTAAAAACCGTACCATGGATGAGACACTAGCAGCCGGCAAAGACGCTCCCACCTCGCTCTTCAAAAATTCGAGGAATGATATTACTATGGTCTTTTACATCTCTGGTCAGAGAATGAATGCATTCAGTGCATCCAGAAGTATATGGATCTTCAGATAAAAAACTGGTGTGAGACCTTGCCATAAAGTCACGATTCTGCAGATATGGAAATCCAGGGCAAAATGCAAAAATTCTGGAGGAACTCAACAGGTCAGGCAGCATCTATGGAGAGGAACAAAGAGCTGATGTTTCTGTCTGAGACCCTTCAATAAGGAATGAACATATTTGTTTCTTTCCTCCTGAAAGGTGGCAGATATTCATAACTAGATGAACAGGTACCTTTAAGTTAGCTAGCGCCTTTGCAGAGAAGCAAAATGCAATGATCTAATGCCTTCATTCCCACACTGACAGAAGGGAAAAGTGGTGTTAGTGAAGTGGAATCATCTCTGATCTTGCAACGATAAAAGCTTAGTGACATAATAACACAAACCTGTGATCACTTATACAAATTCCTGCAGATCTCTATGAAGAGGAGCCAGGGATGGTCTGTCTTACATGTGCTGAGAAAGGAATCTTCTCCTTTTCACACTGTCCTACAGGACAATGTGGAAATGATTCACAATGTCAACACAAGGGCATGACAGAGCAGAGGTGAGTGCGAGATGCAGCAGTATGAGCGAGTGAACAATGCATGCTGGCAGTAGAAGACATGGTGAAATGGTTGGTTGTGTCCACACGTGTGTGTCTAAGTTCAGCAATCTGGGATTTGCTGAATGTTTTTTGAGTTGTATGGCATGTTCAGGGAGTACTACCTCTGGGGTAGTTGCTCATCTTAAGACCCACCAGATACTCAGTTCTCATCTGTGGCTCCAAGTAGCTGTTTGTGATAGCTACCACAACCTGGCACACTGCTTTGAGAGGTGGACTAAATCAGGTAGGGATAGCTGATGGGCCTCATACCCCAGTGAGATAGGAACATGCCTGTTCCAGCATGCGATGTCAGCCCCAGTGGACTGGGTGGATGAGATCCAATGGTCAGGAAGTTGGTTTTGCAACACTTCATGGAGAGCAAAGGGCATGACAAGACACTAAAGAAGCAACCAATGAAGACCCCAGTTGGGATGGCTACTCGTACTACTGGACATCAGCTTCTGAGGTCAAAGGAGTAGAAATGGGTTGCAATGGGTTGTCTATTTTAAAAACTCTCTGGAAAGTGTTTTACTGTCATTGCTGGATCTAATGGGCAACCAACAAATCAATCATTTGAGGCTTACAGTGAAAACCTTCACCGAGTGTGAACATGGAACTTCTTCCTATACTTCTCCCCATAGCTGCCACTATTCTCACTCCATAGGGTGGCCGCAGTTTTTGCAGTCAGCAGGTTCAATTTTGTCTACAGCAGCAATAAGTCAACATTTGCTAGCACCTGCCCCCCAGCTCTCTTCCAATAGCCTTGCTGTAACGCATAGGTACACAAGTCAGGGATGAACTGATCCACACACTGCACTTAGCCAGTGGTCTGTACAGAACTATCAGCAAAGATAGGTGTGGTTCAGGCTGATAGGGGTGAACATGGAGACTTGCTCTATCAGGTAAAGTATGCTTTGTGACTTTATGTTGGAGGAGAAACATTACTGCTGGTGATGCAAAGAGACCAAATAAACTCATCAAAAAGGCTGGATCCATCCTTGGCTACAACCCAGACTCTTTTGCATTAGTGGTGGAGAGGAGGTCACTAAACAAACTGTTAACCATTATGGACAATCTGGTACATCCTCTCCGTGACCTACTGAATAAGCAGTGGAACACCCTTTCGAACAGGCTCATTCAGCTCTGCTGTCACAAGGATTGTTACAGAAAATCCTTCCTCCCTAATGCAGTAAGTACATACAACAGTTCATCTCTGTGCAACAGGAGAACAGAGTACAATAGACTATTATTTCATAAATTATTGCACATTGGTAAATTACTATTGTATATTATTATTCTGTACTCTATTATTAGTTACATCTGCATACTGCTAAGTGTGTTTCTATACCATCTTTTCCTAATTCAACTTTAGTGGATTTTACAGATTTGATTTTTACCTTAAACCCTTTGTCAGAAGGGATTAGTAGCTTTTATTTATAATATGGTTATGAAGATACAACCAGAAATATCAGTTAGAATTAAACAAGAATGGGAAAAAGAACTTCGATATAATATATCAACAGATAAATGGGAAAAAATTTTGCAAATGGTTAATTCCTCTTCTATATGTGCTAAACATGCTTTAATACAATTTAAAATTGTACATAGAGCTCATATGTCTAAAGATAAACTTGCTCGATTCTATTCTCACATTAACCCTCAATGTGACAGATGTCATTCAGAAGTGGCCTCATTGACCCATATGTTTTGGTCATGTCCCACTTTACATAACTATTGGAAGGACATATTTACTACCATTTCCTCAATTTGGAATATAGATTTACAACCTCATTTTATTACAGCAATTTTTGGCATACCAAATGAAGATGGTAATCAGTTTTCCCCTTCAATCAGACGAATGATTGCTTTTGTAACATTAATGGCCAGAAGGTCTATATTACAAAACTGGAAAGAAGTAAATCCTCCTACCACGTTCCAGTGGTTTTCTCAAACTATTTCTTATTTGAGCCTGGAAAAAATTAGAAGCACTATTTTTGACTCATCAATTAAATTTGAAGAAACTTGGAGACCGTTTATTCGACATTTTCATATGAATTAATTTGGCCTTTTCCAGACCTTCTTTCTGCTTATTCTTGTTCAGGTATGGAGTTCTGGAGTTTTTTGACACTATCATATACTTGTAAGCTATTATTATTGCCCATGTTAGTTTAGTTTAGTGTTTTATTTTTCTTAATATATATATTTTTTCACATATTTTCAAATTTTTTCTTCTTTTAACGATTATTTTTGTTTTTTTCATATATAATCATATGGAATTGATTGATTAAGGTATTTTTTTCTGTTGATGTTTAATAGGATATTGTTATCTTATTATTAATGTGATTTCAAGTCTATTGTATTCATAATTTACTCATTATTATGTTATGTTTTTTTTATATGTATATATGAAACAATAAAAAGATTGAAAAAGAAAGAAAAGAAAGTGTGTTTCTAAATGTCAAAAGAATTCCCCATTCAGGATCAATAAAGTATTTATTATTACTATTTCGGCCATGGACATTGAAAGCTCCAGACAACCTCCAATAGTAGAGCATATCAGTTGCTGTAAATTATGCATGCTGAATGAATTATTAACCATTAATAAAATTTAGTGCAGTGTGCACAGATGTGTGCATGTGAAACACAATGAACAAACAAGAACTCAACTCATGAACTTTATTCAAGGATTCTTCACCAATTCCTGTAGGATTATGTCATATGATTGACTGTCCAAAGAGCCTTTGGTTATATGACAACCTTAAAGTAAGGATTGTTGTCCACATCATTTAATTTACATTGCTTTCCATGTTTTGGAAAATTTAAAAAACAAAAGCTGATCTAATGTACTTACAACTCTTATAAATATAGCCAAGGTATAAGTTTTCACATTATCTGTAATCTTCACCAAATGCCAGCATCACAGAATGGCTGAGTCATAAAGGAGTCTATTCTGTACATTAAGTCCATACTGTTTCAGCACAGTATTATCTGGATAATTGAACAGTTACATGTTCTCCATAGTTCTTTCCTTTCAGATACTTGTCTATTTCCCTTTAAATACTACAACTGAAATTGCTTCTACCATACATTCAGCAGTGCATTTCTGAGCACAACTACTCACTGTGTAAACCAGCTTTCCATTTAATACTTTAAGTTCCTTTGTCAATCACCTTCCTTCTTTGTCTTCTAGTCGTTGACCATTTCATTAGAGGATAGTTTCTCTCCAACTCCTATATCTATGCTCTATATGTCTTTTAACTACATAGGTATGTGGCCTGGGACTGAAGACAATATGATGGGTGATTGATAAGTTCGTGACTTAGGGTAGGAGTCAATTTTAGATAAACTAGCACATTTATTTTCAACATAGTCCCCTCCTACATTTATGCACTTAGTCCAGCAGTCATGGAGCATCTGGATCTTGGACCTCCAGAAAGTGTCCACAAATGGGTGATTGATAAGTTTGTGGCCTATGGTAGAAGGAGATGAGTCTTACAGCTCTCGTTACATGCACATGCAGTTCAACACTGAGTGATTATACAGAAAGTTTGAAGTTAATAACTCATCAGTAACTTCAAACTTTCCTCATAATCACTCAATGAGTTGACCTGCATGTGCATGTACCAAGAGCTGTATAACTCATCTCCTTCCACCTTAAGCCACAAGCTTATCAATCACTCATCTGTGGACACTTCCTGGAGGTCCAAGATCCGTATGCTCCACGACCGCTGGACTAAGTGTATAAAAGTAGGAGGGGACTATGTTGAAACATAAATGTGCTCGGTTTTCTAAAATTGACTCCTACCTTAGGCCACAAACTTATCAATCACCCCTCATGTTGGTGTTTTATAAAGGTTTATCTTCTTTGCTATTATACACTTTCTCTATGAAGCCTGGATCCCTTCAGCTTCCTTATATCTTCTCACCTTGCTCTGCTACTTACAATGAACTATGCTCATATCACTCCAGATATTTCTGATCTTCAATCCTTTCTATAACAAATTAATATTGCCTTTTCCCATTCATGCTAACAATCTGTCACACTCCCAAACTAATGTCTCTCTATTAGAGAATTTAAGTGAAATACCTGCCCTTTTACCTCTTTGCTTCCCACTATTCTGGGATTGAAAAACACTGCATCCATGTGAAGAAATAAATCATTTGCATTTCTTTCAATTTAGCATACTGGATTCAGTGCTCACTCCACAATGAAGAAATCAAAATACATGTAAGGTTTGTGGAACATCTTTGCTGAGTATCATAGGATGGTCCCTCAGCTTCCAAGTGCAGGTCACATTAATTCTCCATTCCACTGCCACTCCATATTCATACCCTAAGTTGTAAAGCTACCCAAGTGTAACATATGAAATTATTTAAGATTGCATTTGCCCTCTACGTAGCAATAGAGAAGGCCAACAACAGACAGATTGATTTAGGTGTGGGAAGGAGGGTTAAATGATATGTAACTGGAAGCTCACAATGGTTGCTGAGGACAGAGCATAGGTACTCTGCAAAACAAATGCCTAGTCTATATTTGGTTTCTCCAATTTAGAGGAGACCACATCATAAACATTGGATTCAGCAATCTCAGATAACTAGTCTTTGCAATTTGGAAGGTTATCGAACTGAAATGTTTACTTTGGTTTCTTCTCTCCACAGATGCTGCCGTCAATTTTATATTATATTTCTAGCATTGGATGTTTTGTGTTTTTTGCTTATTGAATGACAGAGTAATATGCTTTACTCCTGCACCATTTTCCAAAGCAGGACCATTCGTATCCAGTTTATGTTACTGAATCCTCTAAAAGTGATTTCTTAAAAGACTTTAAGGTGCTAGCTCTGTCATAACAAAATAAAATCCATTACTTTTTCTTCATAAAATTACTTTACAATTTACTTCTGAACAAAAAAAAATTAATTTTCAGATAAGTTGCCTTTTTCTAGTTTAATTCATTACTAACCATGGAACATTTTATACTTGGGTAATGTTAAATTTAATTTGTTCTCATTGGGGTTAGGAATGCATCATCCAGACTCTCAAGAGTACCTTTGGTTGGGGTGAAAACAATTAAATGCAGTAAAGGAATGTGGAATATCGTGCTACTGCTTGTAAAGACCATACGACCAAAATATATAAGAAGCAGAATAAGGCCATTTGGCCCATCGCATCTGGTTTGTCATTTCATCATCGCTGATCCATTTTTTTCCTTAAAGCCCCAATTTCCCAACTTCTTCCCTTATCCCTTCAGCCCTTGACCAGTCAAGAATCTATCAACCTCTGCCTTAAATATACACAAGGACTTGGCCTCCACAGCTACCTGTAGTAATGAATTCCACAGATTTACAACTCTGGTTAAAGAAATTCCTCCTCATCAGTTTTAAAAGGGTGCCCCTCTATTCTAAGTTTGTGTCCCCTGGTCCTAGACTCACCCCCAATGAAAATGTTATCTCCATATCTGCTCTGAAGATGTTTCACCATTGGATAGATTTCAATTAGGTCACCCTTCAGTCTTCTGAATTCTAGTGAATAGTGATCCAGAGCCATCAAACACACTTCATTTGACAAGCCTTTAAATTCTGGAATCATTTTCATGAACCTCCTTTGAACCGTCTCCAGTGTCAGCATATCCTTTCTAGATAATGGGCTCAAAACTGCTCATAATACTTCAAGTAAGGCCTCACCAGTGCTTTGCAAAATCTCAACATTATATTATGTCCTTGCTTATACAACTGTAAAATATCTGTCATTTATTTGACTAGACAACTGTAGTTGTGCAAAGACTTGATGCTTAAAAAGGTGGGGGGGGGGGGGAGGAGTCCTTATTGGACTGGATTTAAAAGCAGAACAATTTCATGGGAAAAGTGCATACATAACAAAATGGCACAGATCATCTTCATTCTGAACAACATATCTCAACTTTTCTTAAGGTTTTGTGCTTCATATCCAAAGTGCTTCATCCATGTTGGTTCATAAATCTGAGTGCAGAGATTTGGAATCATGTTCTGAAAGCTGCAGTTATCTGCAGATTGAGGTAGATTTATAGATCGTTCTTGATATACCTGGATGTCATTTTGAGGAGGATTAATAGTTGCTGCCAAATGAGAGGTAGATAAGGTGCACAAGCCATCATCACTCAGATGATCAGACGTTCCATCTGCACATGAGTCAACTTCCAAATCATCTTTCTCTGCATTGTCATTGATGGAAAGTTTCACTGAACTTAAAGGAACATCGGAACAGTTCCAAAACTCCACGTCTGTGATCTCCATTTTAATTTCCTGAACTGTACCAAAATGGTGTACTGCTTCTGGTGCTGCAGCCTCTTCAGTGCTATTATTGCTGCTTGCTTTGTTGGTATTTTGTACACCTGAAAACTTTTGGTATTGTAAATGAAAGGATGCCGGGTCTCCAGGACTTAAGTTTTGAGTATAGTTTGCACAACCCTTATTTTCTGTAGGTGGTTGTAAGGAGGAAGGAAGTCTCACATTGTCACTGTCTGAGCAACTATCTTTTCTTTGCAATAGGCTGTTACACTCATAACCCTCACACTTCAAGCCATTACTTTGGTAACAAAGATGTTCATTCATATCATCAGTGAATGAAGCTGCAAGTTCTACTCTCTGACTTCTCCGGTAATAATCACTTGAGTGATCATCCTGTGTAATGAATGAGATATGATCATCTTCTGGATTTTCATCAAGTTCTTGGCATTGCAGATTCACATGCAAATCCTGAGAAATTATGACCTATTCAAATAAAGAGACATTAGTTTTAAGCATTATTTAGCATTCTGTTCAATAGGCTTGATGCACCATCAATAACTCACACTGAGACGTAAGGCGAGATATCGGCTTTTATTGACTGGAAGAAGGAACCAGGAGTGAGTGTCTATCATACAATGTCCTGGAGACTGAGGCCGAGCGTCAGGCCTCAGATCTCCTTTATGCAGGGGGCTGTGGGAGGAGCCACAGGAGCAGTCAGCAAGGGGCGTGTCCCGACAGGCACATAGTTCACCACAAGGCTTAAACCTCAAATAAGAACAAAAGTAATCCTGTCTAACAATCTCATGTTCAACAGATCATGTAGCCATGGTGTATGATCCTTCTGTATCTCTATCCCATGACCTTCACCTTGAGCAGAAGGAAATCAGACCATGCCTGGAATGCGACAAGGAAATCAGCCTGAAAGCAAATGTGGTCAGTGAGTGTCTGGGAGGAGAACTATAACAGGAAACCCATGGAGTTTAAACTATGGATCTGATCTTTTACCTGGGACTTCTCCATCATAATTAAGGATATCAGAATTCCCTGGGCTGTGTGATTTCGAAGAGACTGGATAGTTATTTGTATATCATTGCCACTCTCTGTAATTCAAATACATTGTCTTTTGGTTTAGTAATTCAACATACTTCCTGCCTTTCCACCAATTCTCTTCTCCTAAAGGTATTTTCTTCTTCAACTGCCATAACCTTACTGACATCACTGTTCCCTCTTATGTGCTCCAAGCAAGCTACCCACAAGCAAGTCTCAGCAATGAGCTGCAGGAGGCAAGCCAAGCCTTCCATTCTTCCCACATCCAAGAACACACACGTGCAGCAAAGGATAGTCAACGTGGAATCAGAGTCGCTTTAGCAGCCCGTGGTACTGCTTCACTGTGGAGCTAATTCAGAAACCCCAGCCTGGACTCCTGCTATTTTTCAGGGTTAATTAACACATTGGATCAACCTTTTTAGTGCTATTTTGGAAAGGTCCAAAATGTAACTATACAGCCAGGTGGAGTAAAAGTGATTTACATACCAAAGATTTGGGAAGTGGTGTCTGGACCAAGTGTAGATAAGTAAATTCTTTCAGTATGCAGATCATAAAACCAGCTCCTATTACACCCAGAATGAAAACTGCTGCAGCTATCAAGGGTGCAATCCACATTATATCTATCGAAGAAGAGAACAGACAGAAATCAGTTTTAAGACCTCTGCTCAGGCAAATCATCATGGAAATCACTTACATTTTAAGTCTCATAAGTTATCTGCATCCTTTGTAATAACATAAATAGGTGGAATTGTTCATGGTTAATTTGGGTTCAGTAAAGCTTTGAGACACCAGAAATTCTGCAGATGCTGGAAACATTGAGCAAAACACTCAAAATGCTGGAGAAACTCAGTAGGTCACACAGCAGCTATGGAAAGAAGTAAACAGTTGACATTTCAATCTGACACCCATCATGGTCCTGAAACGTCAATTGCTTATTTCCCTCCATTGATGCTGCCTGACCCAATCAGATCCTACACTAAAGATTTGTATGGCCCAATCACACAAGTAGAGCTGCTGCCTGACAGTTCTAAGGATTGGTTCAATCATCACCCCCTTGTATGTGTATGTGGAGTTTAAATAAGGTTCCAAGTGCCCATTATTCCTTATCTGGTTCTAATTATCACCTTCCTTATCAAATTCCAGAATCTGATCTGCAACCCTTTGTTGTCTCTGCTTATCATGTTCCAATGTCGGAAACTACCTCTACTCTCTCACGCCCCTAACTGGCTCCATTAGTCCAACATTCCCCTCCACATCTGGATCCACCTATCACCTTCCCCTGATCTCTTTATACTATACACTTTCAGTCCTGATGCAGGAGAGAAATTGCCGACTGGAGGCAGGGCTGGCTGTGATCATTGGCGGTGGGTTTGTTCTGCTGGGTGAACAATTGCAGGATTATAGCTGGGCGAGCAGTGATCAGTGAATGAGAGAAAAGACTAGGTGACGTTCTTACGACGGCTGCTGTGTTTGCTACTGCAGTGGGGACGAGGTCTCCATGTGACAGCTAGAGAAGCATTCTCATACATCCTCATACCCATCCCTTGACCGTGAGCCTACCTACCAATGATCATCAGGCCATTGTCTCAATAACATCACAGATCATAATCACTTCAGGGGATTTATCCTCCACAGCCTGCAAACTAGTTGTTACATAACTCTGTTCTGTTCATCAGCTCAGATGAAACGCCTCAATCTGAAACATCAACTGTATCTCAACCCTCATCCCCCCTAAATGCCACTCAACTCACTTAGTCACTCCCACCTCTTGTTTGTTGGTATAAATTCCAGTATCTGCTGTCTCTTTTGACTCTGCAGTTGATTTCCCTATACTAGACTTGGACTTCCAAAGAGCTCCCGTTGAATTACCCAAAAGCAGACTCAGCTGGTGTCTCCACAAGCAACGTTCATCAATAGACTCTGCTGCACATTTCCAGTGTCCTCAGCATGTTATTTGGAAATCACACAGAGAAAGCAAAGGTAAAAACCTCAGATTTTCCATTTGCTGTGGTAGATCCCCAATTAACCTTCATGTGTTAATTTTTATGTAAAAGAATCACTTAACATGCAAAAAAATTACATCATTAAAAGCAAAACAAGCAATTATTTGGTAGCAGAATAATTCTAAAAGGAGAAAGTAATATTGAAAATAATAACTTATTTTTTTAAATTAAGCATTAAGGTTATTTACCTGTATTTTGGGGTGAGATAGTTAAGCAAATCTTTTTAGAATCCTTTAAGTGAATGTTAAGTAATGATTCAAACCTTGCTACAACACAGTATGTAAAGTTGGGTTTTAGATTTTTAAACAGATAATATCCTTTCCCCAGTTTATCAGGTTCTATTTTAGCATCCTGTTGGGAAAAACACAACCATTAACTACTGAGCAGAACGACATAAAACTAAGATACATCATTTCATAAACTGATTTCAAAATGCAATGCAATTATGAATATATACAGCAAACCTGCAAAATAACTTATTTAATTGCCAGGTGCAGCAAGTACAGTAATACAGGTAATTGCAGACATTTTTTTCTATGTTCACAGTTAATGTTCACAGTAGTTAGTAACAGTTAACAGTAAAAAAAAAAGTACATTATCTTTTCATCAAGGTGCGGTTTTGGTCAACCAAGATCAATGACAAATAATGAAGGGGCTTTTCACACATATATAATAAGCTCCAATTGTCCAGTAAAACATCTTCGAACTATCAGGGTAGAGGTGGGTCAAAGCAGAATTCATTGAAAACATGGTAACTGGACAAACATGAACTGCATCAGTCAGTTACTCCGTTATTAACAGAAATGACTGTCTCCTTGTGCTGTTCTGACCTGATCAACTGACCCTAGGACTTAAAAAGAAGAAATTCAACCCTTTAAATTTGCTCATTTACTCTAATAAATATCTCAAAAAGCTATAAACATAATTTCCCCCTCATAAATCTATGCTCAACCATTTTAGCTCTAATGTCACAGGAGCCCATCGTGTCCATGATAGCTCCCAGTAGATCCATTAACTCTATTTCCCTGTCACCTATATTGTTTCCCCACATACCCATCAATTCCTTTTTGACCTTGTCTGCCATTAACATACTGCTCAGGAGGCAACTGATGTGCCATCATGTCTTTGGGTTATGAAAATCATCATCTCCTCCTTACTGACCAGCAACACAGGAGCATCTCAGGGCTACATACTTAGCCCACTGCTCTCCACTCTCTATAAAATACCTCCAGATGTGTGGCCCAGCATAACTCCAATGCCATCTACAAATCTGCCAAACACACCACTGTTGTCTACAGAATCACACGTGGTGTGAGGCAGCATATGGGAGCGCTACGAAAAGAATGTTGTTCTTCAGCAGCAACCTTGCAATCAACATCAGCAAGACCAAGGAACTGATGGTGGACTTTATGGAAGGGTAACTCAAGACAATACACACCAATCCTCGTTGAAGGATCTGCAGTGAGAAGGGTGAGCAGCTGCAAGTTCCTGGGTGTCAACACCTCAGAGGATCAATCCTGCCCCAGCCATGGAGAAGGCTTGCCAGCTTCTCTACTTTCTTAGAAGTTTATGGAGATTTAGAACTCTGACAAAGTTCAACAGATGGATAATAGAAAGTATTCTGACTGATGCATCATGGACTGGTATTGGAAACTCTAATATATAGGAATGCAAGAGGTTATAGACAGTAATGGACCAAGCCAATTTTAGCACTGGTACATCTTTTCCCAACATCAATGACATCTACTAGAGGTGATGCCTCAAAAGGCAACATCCATTATCCAGATCCCACATGAGGGCCATGCCCATTTCTCAATGCTGCCATCAGACAGCAGGTATGGGAGTCTAAAGATCCACACCTCAAAGATTCAAAGTGCATTTATGATCAAAGTATGTATACTGAATACAACCTTGAAATTCATCCTCGCTCAGATGGGCCCAAAACAGAGAATTACCATGGAACCTGTTCAAAGAAAATAGCAAACACCCAAAACGCAAACAAGGAACAAATTTCGCTACAGCAAAAACCAAGTGAACAACACATAGAATATCAAATGTCAAACCAGGAATCCAGTAGTGCTCAGTTTAGTTCAATTCAGCTCCAGCTGAGTATAGGCTGTAGAACTATTCTGTGCTGAAGTCCTTCAGTCTGCATTGATCACCCCAATCAAACCACTCAAAAACAGCAAAAAAAAGTAATCAGAATCTAGAAACACATGCAGCATGAACCTCTAAAACCCCAAAATGGGTCCACAGCTTTGTCGATCCATCCCAACACTCATGTGCTTTTCTCCAATAGCAGCCAGCTGGAGCGAGAGGAAAACAGATCAAACATGACAGATGATGCTGAACACTCACCTGTCCTCATCAGTTTCAACCTTGCATGATTCCTCAGAGAGGAGCAATGGAGTTAATCATGGGCCCATGACTCACATGCAGGCCTCCAAGCTACCAGGCCATCAGGCCACATACTATGCTCCCAATTTCACCACATTCCCTTAGACAGAGCAAAGCCTCCACTCGTTCAATAGACCCAAAAACAGATCATCAAAATGTAAATCACAGCTTCCAACTGCATGCAGTGTGGGTAAAAAAAAAAGTAGCAGCTTTGTGAACTGCCTGCAGGACACCACCATTACTCACGGTGCTTGCTGGAGCTATCTTAAAGATCAAAATAAGACAGCAGCTTCTTTCCCAAAGTCATTGGGTTCTTGAATTAACCTGAGAAGCCACATTACCTCAGAATGTATTTCTTTTTCCACTCTGTCAGTCTTGTACCAGCGTTGGTACAGTAATGTTATTTTGTGGTTTACTTTTGTGTCCATTTGAATTATGGATAATCTATGATAATTTACATTTATGTTGTCTGATGTCTGTAATGTACCATACTGCTGCTGCATAAAGCTAATTTTCATGGATTTATGTGCCTATGCATGCCTATTGGCAACAAAAATCTTAAACTTGGGAGGAAACCATTGAGTCATATAAGGGATATTCACTACACCGATACCCAAGATCGGGACTGACATATGAAATCTGTGAAACAATAGATATTAGTGACATATTTTTTATAGTTTATAGCACAAAGTATTTGTTTTAATTCCAGTCCCATTGCTTTATTCCCATTACTAAACTTTCCTGTTCTGTAAATGAGTTATACATTTCTTTTTATAATAAAGGTCAATATAACATCTGTCTTCCAAATAAGTAGTTGTATCTGTATGTCAACGTGCAGTGTACAAGGAAACACAGGTTCATCTCAACACCAGCACCTTTCCATTTCTTGTTTTCAGACTCTGTGGCTCAGAAGGGAAGGGGGAAAAGAGGGGCACTATAGTGATGGGGCTGAGATGAAAATTGGATCAGCCATGATGAAATAGCAAAGCAGACTCAATGGGCCAAATGGCCTGACTCTGCTGCTTTTTTTATGATCATATGGTGATAGGGGATTCAACAGTCAGAGGAGCAGACAGGAGATTCTGTGGATGTGAAAGAGATGCGTGGATGATACATTACCTCCCAGGTGCCAAGGCTAGTGATATAGTGGATCAGCACTCTGAAGATGGAAGGTGAGCAGCCAGAAGTCGTGGTACATGTGATATCAGCAACGTAACTAGGAGAGGGATGTCCTGAAGGGAAAATATAGGAACTAGGTATAAGGCTGAAAAGTAGGATTTCAGGGGAGTAATTTCTGGATTTCTGCTTGTGCCACACACCAGCGAGTGTCAGATAGGATGATATGACAGATTAATGCACGGCTGACTAATCTGGGCAGGGGGATAGGATTTCAGATTTCTGGATCATTGGGATCTCTTCTGAGGAAGGTACAAAAAAAAGGACAGGTTACATCTGAACTTGAGGGGGACTAATATCCTTGTGGGCAGATTTGCTAGACCTGTTGGGGAGGATTGAAACTAATTTGGCAAAGGAATGGGAACTAGAGTGATAGGTCCAATGATAGTGCAGTCAGTGTACAGGTAGATGCAGTACGTACAGAGTCTGTGAGGAAAGATAGGTTTAAAACTGTAGTCAGTGGTATAGATTGATGTATGTCTATTTTAATGTGAGAACTATCAGGAACAAGGGTGATGAACTTAAAGCATGGGACAATACATAAAACTACGATCTTGTGGGCATTCATGAGGAAATCTGCAGACGCTGGAAATTCAAACAACACACACAAAATGCTGGTGGAACGCAGCAGGCCAGGCAGCATCAATGGGAAGAAGCGCTGTCGACGTTTCGGACCGAGACCCTTCCTGACAAAGGTCCTGACGAAGGGTCTCAGCCTGAAATGTTGACAGTGCTTCTTCCTATAGGTACTGCCTGGCCTGCTGTGTTCCACCAGTACTTTGTGTCTTGTGGGCATTACAGTGATTTGGCTGTCAAAAGAACAGGAATGGCTGCTGAATGTTCTGGAGTTTAGATGCTTCAAAAGGAACAAGGAGGGAGGGCAAAGGAGGTGGGAAAGTGGCATTGCTAATCAGGGACAGTATCATGGCTGCAGAAAGGGATGACATCATGGAGGAATTGCTTACGATGTCAGGGTGTGTGGAAGTCAGAAACAGGAAGGGAGCAATCACTCTATTGGGAGCATTCTATAGACTGCCCAATAGCAGCAGTGGCACCGAGGAACAGACCTGGAGGCAGATTTTGGAAAGGTGCAATAATAACAGGGTTGTTATTCGGAGGTCTTCAAATGTCCTAATATTGATTAGCACTTCCTTACTTCAAAAGGTTTTGATGGGGCAGACTATCTTAAGTGTGTCCAGGAAGGAGTACTGTTAGAATATATAAATAGGTAGACGAGAGGAGAGGCCATTTTGATTTGGTATCAGGTAATGAAACAGATCCGGTGTCATATCTCTCAGTGGGAGAGCATTTCAGAGATTGTGACCACAACTCCATGATCTTTACAATATCCTTGCAGAGGGATAAGAACAGATGGTATGAGGAAGCATTTAACTGGGGGAGGGTGAATTATAATGCTATTTGGCAGGAACTGGGGAGTATATATTAGGAACAGATGCACATAGGAAAAGGCAAAAGAGAACATTCTTTAGGAGCACTTGCTGGGACTTTGCATAGGTCTGTCCACTGAGGCAGGGAAAGAATGGCAGAGCAAAGGAACCACAGTTGACAAAAGGTGCGAAACATTTAGTGAAGAGGAAGATAGAAGCTTAATGTTAAGGAAACAGCGATCATAGGGGCTCCAGAGAGTCACAGGGGTGGCCAGGAAGGAGCTGAGAAATGGACTTAGGAGAGCTAGAATGTTGCATGAGAAGTCCTTGTTGAGGAGGGTTAGGGAAAACTCCAAGGCATTCTACACATGTGAAGAACAGGAGGATGGCCAAAGTGATGGTAGGAGCAATCAGGGACAGTAGAAGAAACATGTGCCTGGAGTTGGAGGAGTTAGAGGTTGTTCTTAATGAGTACTTTGCTTCAGCATTCATTAGTGAGGGGGACCTTGCTGACTGTGAGGCTGATATGATAGAACATATTGATATTAAGAAAGAGGAAGTGCTTGAGCTTTTGAAAAATATTGGGATAGGCAAGTCCCCAGGGCCAGACAGAATATACCCAGCTTACCATGGGAAGCAAGGGAAGAGATTGCTGCACTCTTAGCATCTTTGTATCTTTGTATCTTTACTGGCCTCAGGAGTAGTACCAGAAGGCTGGAGGATAGGAAATGTATTCCTATGATCAGGAAAAGGAGTAGAGGTAACTCTAGGAATAATAAACCAGTGAGTCAAATCAGCGGACAAATTATTGGAGAGGATTCTTAGAGTTAGGATTTTTGAGGATTTGGAGAAGAATAATCTGATTAGCAATAGGCAGCATGGCTTTGTGAAGGTCAGGTCACGCCTCACGAGCCTGATTGAATTCTTTGAGGATGTGACCAAGAACATTGATGAAAGCAGAGCAGTGAATGTGGTGCATGTGGATTTTATTAAGGCATTTGATGAGATTCTCCATGGTAAGCTCATTCAGAAAGTCAGGAAGCATGAGTTCCAGGGAAACGTGACAGGGTAGATACAGAATTGGCTTGCCCATAGAAGGCAGAGGGGTGTTTGTAGATGGAGCATATTCTGCCAGGAGGTCAGTGACCAGTGGTGCTCTGCAGGGATCTGTTCTGGGACCACTGCTCTTTCTGATCTTTATAAATGAGCTGGATGAAGAAGTGGAAAGTTGTGTTCATAATTTTGCAGAAGACACAATGGGTTGTGGAGTTGAGGGTACGTGGAGTGTTGTTGTAGGTTGCTATGGAACATTGACAAAGAAGGTCTGAGAAGTGGCAGATGGAGTTCAAGTTGTAAAGTGTGAAGTGGTTCATTTTGGAAGGTTGAATCTGAAAGCTCAATGAAGGTGAACGGCATTCTTAACAGTGTGGTGGAACGATAGGTTAAATATTTAGCTCTGGTCATCTCATTAATGGAATGTTGTGGGACCTTTAGAGTGGTGCAGAGGAGATTTACCAGGATGCTGTCTGGACTAGAGGGCAGGTCTTATGAAGATGGACAGAGTGAACTAGGGCTATTCTCTTTGGAGCAAAGAAGGATGAGAAATAATTTGATAGGAGTGTACAAGATGATAGGAAATGGGCAGAAATGGCTAGTACAAGGGGGCATAATGTTATGGTGATTGGAGGAAAGGATGGGGGTGTCAAATGAAAGGTTAAGATCTTTACACAGAGTTGTGGGTATGTGGAATGCCCACCAGGGGTAGTGGTAGAGGCAGATACATTAGGGGCATTTAAAATACTCTTAGGTAGGCAAATGGATGAGAGATAAATGGAGGGTTATTTACTAAGAAAGGGTCAGATTGGTCGTAGAGCAGGTTACAAGGTTAGCACAGCCTGTATTGTAATGTTCTATGTAACAGTGCTGGAGGCCATTAATTGATAGGAATTTTGAACTGCCTAGTCCCAAACACTATTATTGCTGTACCTCACTAATCACTTCTGAAAATTAAGTTTATTCCAACTTGATTTTCTGTCCATAACGTAATACTTAGCCCACACAGGTATATTAATCCCAGTCCTATGTGCTTTAATTTCATTAGAAGACCTCTTTTTATCTGCAAGTCCGAATGCCCCATATTCATTAGTTCTCCTTTATCTACTTTGCTGGTTACAATCTCCCTTAAAATAGATATATCACACATATCAATATTTTCTCAGTGACTCAGATCAGGCTAATTAGATTGTGGCTCATTTTCTCTCTATCTTTAACAGTGGGGTTATTTCTTTATTTATTCAGGGACATGAAAACAAGAATGGAGCATGCAAACACTTGAAAATGCAATGGCATTCGGTCAGGTTACAGCCGATCATTTACCAATGGGAAGTAATTAAGAGATACGTTCACATGTTATGCAGTTCGTCATCTGTGTGGATCAGCTTTATTCTAGCTGTAGGAAAAAAAGCAAACATTTACATGTGGTGGTGCTAACTTGGCTCTGATTTTAAGAGAACGGATTGTTTTAATAGTGGCTATTCTTTTAACAAATAGTTAAGTAAAATATGTGTATGGATGATAAAAATATAACTTTATACATTGTATTCTCAATACAATATTATCTTTGATACTATTAATATTACTAGACTGGTTTAAGTAAAATATTCATACTTACCATATAATGTTTGCCATTTTTGTCAAATAAAATAACAATATAAATCAAATGTGGATCAATATCCTTCAGTATCTTTAGTTTATTATCTCCTTGCTTGTGTGGTGTCAGAGGCATGTCAAGCATAACTTCAATGGTTTGGATATTGTTCTTCACATGAATAATTGGGGGACCCAAGATGGCTGCATGAAATTGAAACAAACTTTAGAAGAGTAACAAGAAGATAGACATTTTAAAAATTACAGCATATTAAATAACAGTTAGACATGCTGATGATGATGATGATGAAGTCGACTCAGGCCTAGGCCAGCATCGGGCATTTTCATGCCCTACAAGGGGCAGAATGAAAGAACGAGAGAAAGTGGCACGCCACTCCTCACACAGACATATTGCAGTATTTTTCTTTATTTTACGAGGTGAAGTTGTGAGCTCAACACTCAACCCGGCACAGGTGCAAAGCATACTTGAGAACTGAATGCGAACCCGACTGGATTTGAACCCAGGAACCTCCGGTCTGGAATCTGGTGCTGATGTCACTGAGCCAACAGCCAGAATCAGTGAACACAATATGATTGAATTCTACTTGAAATTTGATAGGGAGAAAGTAAGGTCTGACATAGCAATATTTCAGTGGAGTAAAGGAAATTACAGTCATATGAGAGAGAGGATCTGGCCAAAGTAAATTGGAAAGAGATGTTGGCAGGGATGACAGCAGAGCAGCAATGGTGAGAGTTTCTGGGAAAATGAGGAAGGTGCAGGATATATGTATTCCAAAAATGAAGAAAGACTCAAATGGCAAAATAGCATAATCGTGGCTGACAAGGGAAGTCAAAGCTAATAAAAGCAAAGAGAGTTTACAACAAAGCAGAAATTAGTGGGAAGATAGAGGATTAGGGAGCTATTAAAACCTAGAGAGAGTGACTAAAAGAATCATTAGGAGGGGAGGGAAAAGATGAAACATGAAAGCAAGCTAGCAAACAATATCAAGGTGGCTAGAAAAAGCTTTTTCCAAGTATGTAAAAAAATATAAGAGAGAGATGAGAGTGGTATAGGACCACTAGAAAATGAGGCTGGAGAAATAATAATGGGGGGGCAAGAAAACGGCAGATGACTGAATGAGTATTTTGCATCAGTCTTCACTGTGGAAGACACTAGCAGTGTGCCTGATGCTGAAGGGTATGAGTGAAGAGGAGTGAGTGCAGTTACTATTACAAGGGAGAAGGTGCTCAAAAAGCTGCAAGACCCAAAGGTAAATAACTCACCCAGACCAGATGAACTGCACCCTAGGGTTCTGAAAGAGGTCGCGGTAGAGATTGTAGAGGCATTAGAAATGATCTTTCAAGAATCATTGGACTCTGGTATGGTGACAGAGGACTGAAAAATTGCAAATGTCACTCCATTCTTAAAGAAAGGAGGAAGGTAGCAGTAAGGAAATTATAGACCAGTTGGCCTGACCTCAGTGGTTGGTAAGATGTTGGATTAAATTATTAAGTATGAGGTTATGGAGTACTTGGTGACACAGGACAAGGTATTGCAAAGTCAGCATGGTTTCCTTGAGGGAAAATCTTGCCTGACAAACCTGTTGGAATTCTGTGAGGAGATTACAAGTAGGATAGATAAAGGGAGTGCAGTGGATGTATATTTGAACTTTCAGAAGGTCTTTGACAAGGTGCCACACATGAGGTTACTTACCAAGTGAAGAGTCCGTGGTATCACAGGTAAGTTACTGGCTTAGTTAGAGCATTACCTGATTGGTAGGAGGCAGTGAGTGGGAATTAAAGGATCCTTTTCTGGTTGGCTGCCAGTGACTAGTGTTCCACAGGGGTTGGTATGTGACCACTTCTTTTTATGCTGTATATCAATGATTTTGTTGATGGAATAGATGGCTTTGTTGCCAAGTTTGCAGATGATATAAAGACTGGTGGAGGGGCAGGTACTGTTGAGGAAACAGGTAGGCTGCAGAAGGACTTAGACAGATTAGGAGAACAGGCAAGTAAGTGGCAAATAAAAATACACTGTTGGAAAATGCATGATCAAGCGCTTTAGTAGTAGAAATAAATGTGCACCATTTTCTAAACAGGGAGAAAATCCAAAAATCTGAGATGCAGAGGGACTTGGGGCTTGTGCAGAACACCCTAAACGTTAACTTGCAGGTTGAGTCAGTGGTGAGGAAGGCAAATGCAATGTTAGCATTCATTTCAAGAGGTCTAGAATGCAAGAGCAGGGATGTGATGTTGCTGCTTTAAAAGTCACTGGTGAGGCCTCACCTTGAGTATTGAGAACAGTTTTGGGCTCCTCATCCAAGAAAATATGTGCTGGTATTGGAGAGGGTTCAGAGGAGGTTCACAAGGATGATTCCGGGAATGAAAAGTTTATCATATAAGGAACATTTTACAGTTGTGGGTCTGTATTTGCTGGAATTGATAAGGATGGAAGGGGAATCTCCTTGAAATCTTTCAATAGTTGAAAGGCCAAGACAGAGTAGATGTGGAAAGGATGTTTCCCATGGTGGGGGAGTCTAGGACAAGGGGATTCAGCCTCAGGGTAGAGCGGCATCCATTTAAAACAGAGATGCTGACAAATGTCTTTAGTCAGATGGTGGTGAATTTGTGAAATTTGTTACCACAGGAAGCTGTGGAGGCCAGGTCACTCGGTGCAAATAAGGCAGAGCTTGATAGGTTTTTGATTGGACACTGCATCAAAGGTTACAGGGAGAAGGCCGAGGAGTGGGTCTGAGGAGGGGATAAAAGGATCAGCCATGACAGAATGGGCCACACATTTGACCTAATTCTGCTCCTACGCCTTAAGGTCTTATCACTGGCCAGTTAAGCTGATGGCATACGTCTACCTTTGGAATATGCAAAGAAAGATCACCCAAAGGAAACCATTATGGTCAGAGGGACAATGTACAATTTCCATGCAGACTGCACCCATAGTCAGCATTGAGTCGATTACTCTGACAGCAAGCAGCAGTGGCTCTTCTGTGAGTGAATTCTTCTTCCTCCTAAGTATTATAAATTATTTCCAAAAGGTAAAAGACTTCAATTTTTCTTAAATAAATTTCCATGCTTCAGTTTATTTGGAAAACAATTAATCTTCTTCCTAAATATACCATGACACAATGTTTACTTGCTATATCTTTGTATATGCAGACTAAATTTATCAATGAGGCAATATTAAAACAACTCATTCTGACAGTTCATGACTGTCATCTAAAAAAGGTCACATAAAGGCAATGAGCTGAATGACCCATCAACCAATGAGAAAGTTCTTGCTAATCAAACACAATCTCCATTACACAGAAAACAATATACCACTGATTTCAGAAATATGGAATAAAAACAGAGCCTACATCTTCTAACAACACACACAAAATGCTGGTGGAACACAGCAGGCCAGGCAGCATCTATAACGAGAAGTGCTGTCGACGTTTCAGGCCAAGACCCTTCGCCAAGACTAACCGAAAGGAAAGATAGTAAGAGATTTGAAAGTAGTAGGGGGAGGGGGAAATGCAAAATGATAGGAGAAGACCGGACGGGGTGGGATGAAGCTAAGAGCTGGAAAGGTGATTGCCGAAAGTGATACAGAGCTGGAGAAGGGAAAGGATCATGGGATGGGAGGCCTCAGGAGAAAGAAAGGAGTGGGGGGAGCACCAGAGGGAGATGGAGAACAGGCAAACAACTAAATATGTCAGGGATGGGGTAAGAAGGGGAGGAGGGGCATTAACGGAAGTTAGAGAAGTCAATGTTCATGCCATCAGGTTGGAGGCTACCCAGCCGGTATATAAGGTGTTGTTCCTCCAACCTGAGTTTGGATTCATTTTGACAGTAGAGGAGGCCGTGGATAGACATATCAGAATGGGAATGGGACGGGGAATTAAAATGTGTGGCCACTGGGAGATCCTGCTTTTTCTGGCAGACCGAGCATAGGTGTTCAGCGAAACGGTCTCCCAGTCTGCGTCGGGTCTCACCAATATATAAAAGGCCACACCGGGAGCACCAGACGCAGTATACCACACCAGCCGACTCACAGGTGAAGTGTTGCCTCACCTGGAAGGACGGTCTGGGGCCCTGAATGGTGGCGAGGGAGGAAGTGTAAGGGCAGGTGTAGCACTTGTTCCGTTTACAAGGATAAGGGCTAGGAGGGAGATCGGTGGGAAGGGATGGGGGGAACGAGTGGACAAGGGAATCGCGTAGGGAGCGATCCCTGTGAAAAGCAGAAGGGGGGGAGGGAAAAATATGTTTGGTAGTTTTCTCCACCTCCAACGGGATCCCACTACCCAAGAGGGGTATTCAAGATCCCACTACTCAAGAGGGGCGTAGGAGGGGTGAGGGGTGGAGGAAATTGGGTGGAGAAGAGGAGGTCGAGGAGAAAGGATTGGAGGAGAGTGGGTTGGAGAGGGATTTCAGAGAGAGGATGGAGAAGATTGGGTGGAGGAAAGGAGTTGGAGGGTGGGTGAGCAGAGGGGACAGAAGCTGGGGGTCATCAGGAGGCATACAAGAGCAAGGTAGATCAGTTGGTGTCACAACAACTTTGCACTCAACATTAGTAAGACCAATTTGGTTTTGGAATTCAGAAAGGGAAAGTCAAGGGAATAAACACCAATCCTCATCAAGGTATCAGTGGTGAAATGGGTGAGCAGTTTCAAGTTCCTGGGTGACAACATCTCAGAAGACCTCTCTTGGTTCAAGACAGCAACTTTCCTACAATCACCATGTTCTTAAACTGACCTGCACAAATCCAAACCCTAACTTAGTAATGCAACATACAGATAGTCTTGTACTACCACGGACCCATCACTAATATCTTATTCACTTTTTCCCTCTTTGCTGCCTTGTATATTTTATGTATAACTTACAGTATGTTCTGTGAGTTGTCCGAAACAATGTGACTGTGATGCAAGCTCCTTTTTCACTGTACCCATACCTCATCGTATTGGTGTATGTGACTTGATATTTTGTCAACAGGAAAAATATTTGGATTTTTGCTCAGACTAAGTCAGGAGAATGTTATTATTCTCAAAGCATTTCTTTAACACTATCAGTAAACATGGAAACTGAAATCGACAGCACATTACATAGACATTGTGCCAGCCATGCAACCTACTCTAGAAACTGCATAGAATGGCCCTACCACACAGCCCTCTATTTTTCTAAGTTCTATGTACCCAACTAAGAGCCTATCCAGTTAGGCATGATGGAAGGACACCACCAACATGGGCAGTCAAAGAATAATACTTGGAAAGTTCTGTTGCCTGCTGAAGGCAGGAGAGTAGCATGAGATGAGTTAATGTCGCCAGTGTAAATATCCTCTTGTTTGTCTCTTCATGAAAGCTCAAAAGTCTCAGTAGCAATGAACTAGAAGGTAACAAACAACAGGCTGAATCTCATCAGGCTGTAGTGAGGTAAGAGTTGAGGGTCTCTAAAGCTATCTCCAAAACTCCCAAGACCACACCAACAGATGGCAGAGCTGCCATTACTAACGTAACAGGAAGAAATGGAGTTCAGAAGTAACTCAATGATGAGGCCTGGCTATGAGACCAGTGGATCTTGAGGAGGGGGTCACGGTGGGTGTCTGATTGTACATGATAAAAAAGACAAAAGTATGCAATCACTCCTTTCCCTACCTAGATTGGCTCATAGATGATAAATAAACTGTTACACGTTATAGAGCCATAGAGCATTGAATCAAGCTCTTTGGACCTGCACATCTGCATTGCCTAACAGGCATCCATTTTGAGGCCAGCCTTATGGGCACGTGCATCCATGGATAGCAAGCATCATTTTGTTCCCTCCACATTTCCATCATTTCCTGTTTTATGAAATTGTTTTGTCTTGTCCTGAAATACTATGTATGACAGGAATGATTCTGTGCCACGATTGAGGGGACTCAGGAATACCGCTGAAGCTGAATTCTCCCACAAATATGCCAAGCTTCTTGCTTAGACATCAGCAGATTGTGTCAAGGTTGTACTTTGAAAGCACCCACACAAGCATCTAATCAATAAAGACAGTGATTCACTAAAAATCTTTTGTGGCTAAAAATCACAAGGAACATAATTTATGGAAAACACTCAGCAGGCTCAGGTAACAACATGCCCCCTGCTACTTTAACAGGGTTTTTCCGCCCCAGAAGGACTGATTGAGACAGAGTTCATTAGAGTGGAATTTGTAAAACACGTCGAGACAACAGAACTCCAGTCAAATTGATCTTTGCAGTGTTTCAGGAAAACATGATTTTTAAGTTGACAGTATTATTATAACAAATCGTATACTATTGGTGTTTAAGAAATAAAATTGGATTTGACTTGTATCTTCAAGCCTGAACATTCAGGAATGATCTGAGTTCAAAGTTTGATAGTACACACAGACTGGGTGTGAAAATCAGAATCAGGCTCATTGTCACTAATAACTGTAGAATATAGAATAGTACAGCACAGTACAAGCCCTTCAGCCTACAAGGTTGTGCCGACCCTTCAACCCTGCCTCGCAAATAATGCCCCCCTTAAATTCCTCCATAAACCTGTCTAGTAGTTGCTTAAATTTCACTAGTGTATCTGCCTCCACCACTGACTCAGGCAGTGCATTCCACAAACCTACCACTCTCTGAGTAAAAAACCTTCCTCTAATATCGCCCTTGAACTTCCCTCACCTTACCTTAAAGCTATGTCCTCTTGTATTGAGCAGTGGTGCCCTGGGGAAGAGACGCTGGCTATCCACTCTATCTATTCCTCTTAATATCTTGTACACCTCTATCATGTCTCCTCTCATCCTCCTTCTCTCCAAAGAGTAAAGCTCTAGCTCCCTTAATCTCTGATCATATGCATACTCTCTAAACCAGGCAGCATCCTGGTAAATCTTCTCTGTACCCTTTCCAATGCTTCCACATCCTTCCTATTGTGAGGGGACCAGAACTGGACACAGTACTCCAAGTGTGGCCTAACTAGAGTTTTATAGAGCTGCATCATTACCCGTCGTCTCTTAAACTCTATCCCTCGACTTATGCAAGCTAACACCCCATAAGATTTCTTAACTACCCTATCTACCTGTGAGGCAACTTTCAGGGATCTGTGGACATTTACCCCCAGATCCCTCTGCACCTCTGCACTACCAAGTATCCTGCCATTTACTTTGTACTCTGCCTTGGAGTTTGTCCTTCCAAAGTGTACCACCTCAAACTTCTCCGGGTTGAACTCCATCTGCCACTTCTGCATCCCATCAATGTCTCTCTGCAATCTTTGACAATCCTCACCAATTGCCAATTCTGAATCCACCTTGCCAAACTTCCCTGGATCCCATGCCTTCTGACTTTCTGAATAAGCCTACAATGTGGAACCTTATCAAATGCCTTACTAAAATCTATGTAGATCACATCCACTACACTACCCTCATCTATATGCCTGGTTACCTCCTCAAAGAACTCCATTAGGCTTGTTAGACACAATCTGCCCTTCACAAAGCCATGCTGACTGTCCCTGATCAGACCATGTTTCTCTAAATGCCCAAAGATCTTATCTCTAAGAATCTTTTCCAACAGCTTTCCCACCACAGATGCAAGGCCCACTGGTCTATAATTACCCGGACTATCCCTACTACCTTTTTTTGAACAAGGGGAGAAGATTCACCTCCCTCCAATCCTCCGGTACCATTCCCATGGACAACAAGGACATAAAGATCCTAGCCAGATGCTCAGCAATCTCTTCTGTCGCCTCATGAAGCAGCCAGGGAAATATTCTGTCAGGCTCCGGGGACTTATCCATCCTAATATATTTTAACAACTCCAACACCTCCTCTCCCTTAACATCAACCTCACTCATATTATCCTCACCGTCATCAAGTTCCTTCTCATTGGTGAATACCAAACAGAAGTATTCATTGAGGACCTCGCCCACTTCCACAGCCTCCAGGCACATCTTCCCACTTTTATCTCTAATCGGTCCTACCTTCACTCCTGTCATCCTTTTGTTCTTCACATAATTGAAGAATGCCTTGGGGTTTTTCTTTACCCTTCTTGCCAAGGCCTTCTCATGCCCCCTTCTTGCTCTTCTCAGCCCCTTCTTAAGCTCCTTTCTTGCTACCCTATATTCCTCAATAGACCCATCTGATCCTTGCTTCCTAAACCTCATGTATGCTGCCTTCTTCCACCTGACTAGATTTTCCACTTCACCTGTCACCCATGGTTCCTTCACCCTACCATTCTTTATCTTCCTCACTGGGACAAATTTATCCCTAACATCCTGCAAGAGATCCTTAAACATCGACCACATGTCCATAGTACATATCCCTGCAAAAACATCATCCCAATTCACACCCGCAAGTTCTAGCCTTATAGCCTCATAATTTGCCCTTCCCCCAATTAAAAATGTTTCTATCCTCTGATTCTATACTTATCCATGGTAATGCTAAAGGCCAGGGAGCGGTGATCACTGTCCCCCAGATGCTCACCCACTGAGATATCTGTAACCTGACCCAGTTCGTTACCTAATACTAGATCTAGTATGTCATTCCCCCAGCCGGCCTGTCAACATACTGTGACAGGAATCTGTCCTGGACACACTGAACAAACTCTGCCCTATCTAAACCATTGGAGCTAATCAGATGCCAATCAATATTAGGGAAGTTAAAGTCACCTGTGGTAACAACCCTGTTATTCTTGCACCTTTACAAATTCTGTCTCCCAATCTGTGTTCAATACAACAAAGATTGTATTGGAATTTGTTGTTTGGCAGCAGTACAATGCAGTGTATAAAAATTACTGTATGTTACAATGGGAAATATAAATATATATTTGAAAAGATATCAAAATATAGAGGTAGTGTTCATGGACTGTTCAGAAATCTGACAGCTTAGGGGAAGAAGCTGTTTCTAAAATGTTGAATGTACATCCTCAGGCTCCTCTACCTCCTCCCTGATAGTACTGATGAGAAGAGAGCATGTCCTGAGTGATGAGTGTCCATCACTTGCATTTGAAGACATTCTCAAACGTGGGGATGCTAGTGCCCATGGAACAAGATGAGCCTACAACCCTCTGAGATTACACTGTAGCCAGAGATGCAACCAGTTAGAACAATCTTCATGGTACATCTGCAGAAATTTTAGCGTTTCAGTGGCATACCAAATCTCCTCAAACTCATAATAAGGCTCTGGCATGCCTTCTTCATGAATGCATCAATTTGTTGGGCCCCAGGTAGAACCTCTGAGATGGTGACACCCAGAATCTCGAAACTGCTAACCCTTTCTACTGTTGATCCCTCCATGAGGATTAGTGTTTTCTCCCAACTTCACCTTCCTGGTCCACAATCAATTCCTTGTAATAACTGAAGTTCAGTCCAATGTTGTAATTCTGATAGAATTCAACCAGCCGTTCTTTCTAACTTCTCTACGCTCCCTCATCATCATCTGGGATTCTGCCGAAAACAGTTGTCATTGGCCTTTAATCTACTAGCCACGCAGTCATGAGCGCAGAGACTAAAGCAGTGGGGTTAGCATGCATCTTATCCATAAATTCTGTGGTGATGAAATAAAAGTACCACATCACAGGGCCAGAATCACAGCACAGCTCTTCATACTCCTGTGAGATGAGAGCCAAGTACCCACTTGGTAACCGTGTAAGCTCTTTGCTACTTTCATTAATTAGTAATAATTGTTTCCATTGCATTACAAATAGTATGGAAACTGATTACCATATAGTGATGGTTCCTCAATGTGTACAAGTACTGTTTTTGTCAGAAAAAAACTGAGATGACTACTGTAAACCTCACGAGTATGCACATCCAGTATAGCAATCGATGGGTAACAAGGGCTACAAGACCTGCACAAAGCCACATAGTTACAACAGTGCAAACAATAGCATAATTGATTAAAAAAAAGACCATGGGCACAGTAAAAATGTTAAAGGACTGTAAGTTCAAAAGAAATCACCACACAGTTTCCACACGTCCCCAGGGTCCCAACAGACCCGCCATCCCACGCCGGCAGCAGAAGGGAATACCCCCGCTATGGACTTCCACAACACCGCTTGACTCAGCCTCACAGATGCAGCAGACAATGAAAGCTCCGTCGAAACCAGCCTCGCAGACGCAGCACACACTGAAAGCGACCTGACCGCAGTGGACTCCGAGTCCGTTGAACCTCTGAGCCAACGACCATCCCCTACGACACAGTTCCTCCGAGCACCATCCTCTGCCGAGCGTATTAAGACGCCCCTGCCAACGGCCATTGGCAATGCGACCCCGAGGACTGGAGGCCTGTTCTTCCCAGCAGAGTCCCGGACCTCACAGCAGCAGCAGCAATGAAGAAAGTCTTCCGTTTTCAATCGATTATGATTGCGCACGGCACCTCACTTCACAAATAACAGATAATCAGCTCCAGAGTGGCCGCAGCAAACTGCGTCATGCCGCCATCTTGGATAATATTATTTATATATCATATCATTTATACCAACTCTCTGCCTTCTATTGGTTAACCAATCCACTATCCATGCTAACACACTTCCTCCGACTCCATGCATCCATATCCTATTTATAAGTATCTTGTGCGGCACCTTATCGAACACCTTCTGGAAATCCAAGTATATGACATCCACCAATTCCCCTCTATCCACTGCACTCATTATGTCCTCAAAGAACTCCAGTAAGTTTGTCAAATCACCTGCCCTTTCTGAATCCATGCTGAGTCTGTCTAATGGAACCACTCCTTTGTAAATGTTTCGTTATTTCTTCCTTAATGACAGCTTCATGCATTTTCCTGACTACAGATGTTAAGCTAACTGGCCTATAGTTGCCTGTCTTTTGCCTACATCCTTTTTTAAAAAGTGGCATGACATTTGCTGTCTTCCAATCCGCCGGGACCTGCCCAGAGTCTAGGGAGTTTTGGTAAATGATTACCAACGCATCTACTATAACCTCCGCCAATTCCCTCAGCACCCTAGGATGCATCCCATGAGGACCAGGGGACTTATCTACCTTCAGGCCCTCTAGTTTGCTCATCACTATCTCGGTAGTGACAGTGATTTTATCAAGGTCCTCACTTCCCATTTCGTCCATAACATTCTTCTTTGGCATATTAGATGTGTCCTCCACCATGAAGGCCGACACAAAATAGTCATTCAATGCCTCAGCCATTTCCTTATCACCCAATATCAATTTCCCCTTCTCGTCTTCCAAGGGATCTACGTTGACTTTAGCCACCCTCTTCCACTTTATATATTTATAAAAATGTTTACTATTTGTTTTTACATTGTGCTAATTTATGTTCATATTCTATCTTCCCTTTCCTTATTTCTTGTTTAGTTGTTCTCTGTTGCTTTTTAAAGTTTTCCCAATCCTCCAGTCTCCCACTACTCTTTGCAACTTTGTACACGAGCTTTTAATTTGATACTATCTTTTATTTCCTTAGTTACCCAAGGCTGGTTCTCCAACACTTACTGTCCTTATTTTAGACTGGAATATATTTTTGTTGAGCACTGTCCTCCCTCATCCCGTTGTAGTCTCCCTTGTTCAAGATTATTGAATTTGTGACGATTTTGTAGATTGTAATGAACAACAAAAACAGCCAATAATTTTTCTGAATATGCAGATTGTTGCATCAGATTTAATAATAACCTATTATGCAATCCTATGTAAATAGCACAGCTACAACCGCATTCTGTCTTACACAGTGCTCCTCCCCTGACAAAATCTTAAATCTTTGTTTTTCAATGTTACTGTCAACGTCAAGGGAGAGCTGCACCCAAAGGATGTTTACTTTCTGCAGTATCTGTGGCATACATTCAAGGAGACTAACTCTCTGCAAGGAATGAAACCATGCAATGACGTACAAATGACAGGAATAGGAATGGAATTAGCATTCATTCTTCAAGGACTGGCAAACTGAATGGCATTGCAGGAAAATGAGAAAATGGACCGTTCAGTTAAGATGCAAAAAAAAAACCAAACACTTGAACCAAATTGGCAAATCAATAATGATATTTGTTTTTTTTAAACAAATAAATCATGTTTCAAATGTGCAAGAATAAACTTCCACTTCAAATTCACGGGTTTTACTTTTTTAACAAGTCATTTCCAAAAGATTTGTTATAGAAATGTTTATCAAAATCTCTCTACACTAAGGAGTGGCAGTTTCACAGCAAGAAACACTGTTGTGTCACAGTTCCGTTCCAATGGCCTAGTTTCAATCTCTACCTCTAGTTTCATCCATATGGAGTTTGCATGTTCTCCCTTCACTGATCCAAGTTTCCTCTGGGTGCCCCAACCTCCTCCCACAAGCCAAACTACTTGAAACTCCTTCTGACCATAAACTAAATCAGCATTTCTTTTTCTATCCACACATATGGTTTATGTTTATATTTATTCTACTTGTATAATTCCTATTTTTATCTTACTGAAATAAGACATTTATATTTAATTGATCATTTAACTTTACAATTTCACTTTGTTATATAGCTGTGTTTTTAAGGTCATGTTTCAACTGTTCCCATGTTATTTAGAATCCATTTCTGATGCCAAAACTTTCAAATTATCTTGCACATCCAGTACATTGATGTTAATAATTTTTGACTTTTAATAGACTATATTTTTGTGAATGCTTTGCTTAGCCTATTAAAGATTTCCTAAAAGGTATATTCTTATTTGATTTACTCTGGTGATGCTTTTCTGTTTCCTCTAGTCTAGTATCTATTAGTTATCTTGGTTCACCGACTCCTGGACTAAACAAAGTTATTACTTAATGTTAATCATAATTCATAAAAAAATAACTTGGTTGCATTTAAAAGTAGTGCTAACCAGTAGTCAATTAAAAAATGAGGGGAAGAAAAACGATTGAAAATAAAAGATCAGAATGTGGCCAAACCAGAATTTCAAGCAGCTCACTTCTCATCATTAAGAATGTAAACAGGTTTCTCCAATAACATTACTACTGTATGACTGTGGGTCATGAGTGAGTTGAAACCCACAAGCATATTTACATATGCTTTACATTCAAAAACCAATGACTGAAAATGATGAAAGAAGTAATCCTAGACCGTCTCTGGTATCCTTTCATTTTAATGGCTCAAACAATTGATGATCAGTATTGCAAACAAGAGAAAATCTGGATGCTGGAAATCAAGGCAACACACACAAAATGCTGGAGGAACTCAGTCGGCCAGGCAGCATCTATGGAAAAGAGTGAACATAGAATAGTACAGCACAGTATAGGCCCTTCGGCCCACAATGTTGTGCCGACCCTTAAACGATGTTTACCATATATCCCCCCGCCTTAAATTCCTCCATATACCTGTCTAGTAGTCTCTTAAATTTCACTAGTGTATCTGCCTCCACCACTGACTCAGGCAGTGCATTCCATGCACCAACCACTCTCTGAGTGCATGAACATACACTTTCCAACATTGTATTTCACTTGCCATTTCTTTGGTCATTCGCCTAAACTACCCAAGTCTCTCTGCAGGCTCTCTGTTTCCTTAACACTACCTGCTCCTCCACCTATCTTTGTATCATCGACAAACTTAGCCACAAATCCCTTAATACTGTAACAGTTGACATTTTTGGCCAAGCCCCTTCATCAGGACTGAGAGTAGCATTAGTTCTTGCAGAATTTCTTTGGCTGCAACAGCTGATTTCCTGCTCTGCATTTTGCTTTTTGGACTGTCATTGGTTCCCTGCTGTTCTTGCTGCCTGCTGAGAAATGTAAGTCAAATGAAAATTCCATCTCATACATCTCTTCCTTCTGTAGGTGTTCATACAGTACATGCTCACACCGATTAGATCAAGGATTCAGCACATAAATATGCTCAGTTCCACCTCTCAGTACTGCTTTGATTTAATATGCCATCCCACAATCTTTCATTCTCTTTATTTTAAAAACCAAATAATCAAATGCTTGTAAAAGAGAGAACAGCAGATTCAGCAATTTGTACCACAAGTTCAGCAGCAAATTCTGCTCCATTAACTCAGCAAATAACATCTCAAGAAATTAAATCAAAGCTGACTTATGGATAGATGGATTGTGTTAACACATTAAAGTCTCGCATGAAGAACCTACTAATGTTTTAGTTTTCTATTTCATTAATACTATTCATGTGTTTTCTTTATAAATTCTCTTAAAGACACATTTTCTAAAATTTTCTTGCCTAAATTCTCCACTACAAAATTTTACCTTAAAACTTTCTTCATTAGCTAAATGTTGGATCACTATGTATTCCACTGTACTTCCAATAAGGTGGCAGCATGTTCAGATATTACAGCTTCTTAGGGTCCAACCAAAGGTGTTTTATTCTTTTTTTTAAAAAAGAAACAATCGCAAGACAATGCAGGACCCCAAGAACTTTGTGTACTGCAAACTACCCAATCAGTGAACTGCTTCTTGGCAGGGGCACTAGACTAGGTGCAGTCTGTGCTGCTGCCTGCTACAGGAAGGGATTGGAGTTGGTGTGTGAAAGGAACATGTAGTGTAACCATGGGTGATTGTCCTTGACATTTCTCTTGCAATAGTAAAACGTTGTTGGACATTGATAATGTAAGATGCCGCAGACCTGGTTCCTTGTTTGGCAATAGATGGCGGGAGAGTTGCATAGCCTCGGTTGTAGTGAGGAGTAGGCCTCAAGCCGTGGGCTTGCTTGCTGTTGCAGTCCATGAGAGGCTGTGCAGCATGCATCGGTGCTCAATTGGCGGCTGGCTTCTCCCATTGGTGCAGCCCTCCATAGTTCAATCAGTGGAATGACAGGCTGGACTACATGCAAATGTTTGTCTGCATACTGGCAGGAACTACACCATCAACTTGCAGGACATATCACTTGGACTTGGGTTAAATATGTGGTTTTTTTTTGCATGACTATGTGTCCTTACTATTTTGTTTGTGTTATTTATGATCTGTACCTTGGCCCTAGAGGAACACTGTTTTGCTCAGCTGTATCTATGCATGGTTGAATAATAATTAAAGTTGAATTTGATTTGGATTTTGCCTTGTTCGTTATCTGCATGTCAGAGTCTATCAGATGCTGTAACTATGGACTACCCTGGGACTTTAGGTTATGTCAAAAGCACTGTGTAAAAGCAAGTTGGCTATCTAGCACTGGACTTCACATCACTTTACCTTTAAAGTCCAACGTTTGTTATTCAGGTAACTTAAAATCCACAGAGACATTCATTCATGAAACAAGTATTAAAAGTTTCCAGGGAATTTAACTGCATCCCCCAATCACTTGTTCACATGAATAAGTATTATAACCATGGATTTTGATCAATTTAGCTGAGAATATATATTTGTCAATCATATGCTACTTTTTTCCCCCCACAGTAGAGCCCAAAAAGCAGGGAAAATTGAAAAGCATGATTAACTAAAAATTCAAAAGCTGAAGTTCAAAAGTATTAATCTCTCCTTGCTCAGTATTTAGTTGAACCACCTCTCACAGCTGTTATAGTCAGTAGTACCCAGAAAAGGACAAGTCTCTAATAGCTCTGAATAATGTGATGGAGCAAGATTTGCCCAATGCTCCTTGCAAAATTGCTCAAGTTGTGCTATATTTGTTGGGGAGATCAATTCTCTTCCATTGAAGCCACTCCATGGTTTCTCGGGCAGTGGACTTCAGATCATTGTCCTACTGAAAGATGAGTTTCCTCCCCAGTTTAAGCTTTCTGGCAGAGGCAGCAGGTTTTTATCCAGGATCTCACTACATTTAGCAGCATTCATCTTTCCATCAATTCCAAAGAGATTTCCAGTCCCTGCTGCTGACGATCATCCCCTTAGCATACACAAAGTACACTGCAGATGCTGTGGTCAAACAAGCTGGATGAACTCAGCAGGTCGGGCAGCATCCATTGAAACGAACAGTCAGCGTTTTGGGCCAAAACCCTTCATCAGGACTGAAGGAGGAGGGGGCAGGGGTCCCATAAAGAAGGTGGGTGGAGAGTGGAAAACCAATCAGAGGAAAGATTAAGGGGTGGGGTGAGAGGAAGCAGGAAAGATGAAGAAGTAATGTAAGGGGCAAGCACTATGGGTAGTAGTAGAAGGCAGAATCATGAGAGAGGTGATAGGCAGTTAGAAGAGGAGGCAGAGTGAAAGGGGGATGGGGGAAGGGAGGGGGAGGGAATTACCAGAAGTTGAAGAATTCAATGTTCATACCAAGGGGCTGGAGTCTACCCAGGTGTTGCTCCACCAACCTGAGTTTGGCCTCATCATGGTGGTAGAGGAGGCCATGTATGGACATACCCGAATGGGAATGTGAAGCAGAGTTGAAGTGGGTGGCAACCGGGAGATCCTGTCTGTTGTGGCGAAGCAGACCCCCAATCTGCGTCGGGTCTCACCGATGTAGAGGAGGCCGCACTGGGAGAACCAGATGCAATAGATTACCCCAACAGACTCACAAGTGAAGTGCTGCCTCACCTGGAAGGACTGTATGGGGCCCCGAATGGTGGAACGCTTCACATTCCCATTCGGATATGTCCATACATGGCCTCCTCTACTGCCATGATGAGGCCAAACTCAGGTTGGAGGAGCAACACCTCATCTACCATCTGGGTAGTCTCCAGCCCCTTGGTAGGAACGTCAAATTCTCCAACTTCCTGTAATTCCCTCCCCCTCCCTTCCCCCATCCCACTTTCACTCTGCCTCCTCTTCTAACTGCCTATTATCTCTCTCATGATTCTGCCTTCTACTACTACCCATAGTGCTTGCCTCTTACATTCCTCCTTCACCTCTCCTGCCTATCCCCTCCCTCACCCCTTGATCTTTCCTCTGGTTTTTCACCTGGCACCTTCTTTGTAGGGCCTCTGCCCCATCCTTCTTCAGTCCTGATGAAGGGTCTCGGCCCAAAACATTGACTGTTCGTTTCAACAGATGCTGCCCGACTTGCTGTTTGTACATGTTGATCCCCTTAGCATGATGCTAACTCCGCCATACTTTGCAGTTGAGATGGTGTTATCTGGTTGATGTGCAATATTAGATTTACACCACAAATACTGCTTGGTGTTAAGGTCAAAAAGTTCCACTTTAGTCAAATTTGACCACAAGACCTTCTTCCACATTGCTATCTTCTATGTGGCACATTGTAAAGTCTTTGCAGGCAAGGATATGTTTTTTTTAAAGCAAATGCTTCTTCCTTTCTGCTCTTCCATAAATGGCCTCTTTGTGCAAGGCCTTGGAGATTGTGGAGCCTTGAGCTCTTGAGCTTCATCGCAAGTTGCAGCCACCAACTGCTAAAGCTCACTCAGAGTGACTGTTGGTATCAAAGTAGCCTCTCTCACAAGTGCCATTCTTTTCTGATGACTAACTGTAGAGGAGTAGCCTGACCTGGGCAGTATGGCTGTGTTTTATATGCTCTCCACGATGGCTTGCACTGAGCTCTGAGGTATATTCAGTGCATTTGAGATGGACTTGTGCTTCTCTATTATTTCCCTGACTTGTCTTTAATGCTCTTTTATCTTCATTTTGGTTTGGTCTGTTGAAAACCTACCATTCTGTTGGACCTTACAGAGGAATTCATTGAAAACAGGTGACCCTCCAATTTTCTAAATCAACACATTGAGAGAGTTTCTAAGGTAATATGCAGTACTGCTCTTGAGGAAAGTTAGTATAATAACTACAAAGGAGATAAATAGCTTTTCAGCCTCATAATTTCTCTTTTTAATTTTTAGTAAACTATTGACAAGTTTTGGAATTTATCTTTTGATTTGACATGTTTTGCAGATTAGCTCAAGAAATCCTACTTCAATATACGTTTGTATTATAAATTTAGAAAATGAGACATTAAAATGTGAAAACAGTCATGCAGGCTAAATACTTTTTCAAGACACTGTATGTTGCATGATAAATGATAAGAATGGAAATAATACAGTTGACTGTTTCTGAAAAAACATTGTGTAAGGAGCAAAAACCCAAAACCAGTACTTGGCTTCTGACAGAGAAGGATTAGGGTTGAAACACATCTTCCATTCACCCTGAGATTCTGGGGAGCGCTATGGAGCCACGAACCAAGATGGCAGCTTAATGTGGAGGCTCCATACAACCTTGCACTAAACAACTTTAAAACCACAAGTTAACAATACCAACTGAACTTGGGTTATGTCAAAAACGACTACAATCAAGGACTGTGATATCTTCACCCAAAAACGTGGCTCAAAAAAAATTGAAAATCAACACCATCAACGAGGCAAGAGGAGGACGTTTTTAGCAATATGGCAGCTAATAGCAGTGCTAGATGAATTAAAGTTACTTCGCTCTGAGTTTGGATCCAAACTGGACAGTATAGTTGACCGCCTGGGTAAGATGGCCAGCTCTGTTGTTGCCTTGGAAAACAATATATGTCGGAGGTGAAGCAAAATGTTGCTTCTAATACCTCACGGACGGTACAGGCTGAAAACTGAATAATGGCAGCAGAGGAGCACGTGGAAAAGAACGAGGCTGAGCTAACCAATGCGATAAAATGAATCGCCTACCTGGAATTCAAGACTGAGGACCTGGAGAATTGGAGTCGAAGGAAAAACTCGCGGTTGTTCGGCCTCTGGGAGGGCGCTGAAGGAAAACTGCTGGAGTTCATACAAAACATGCTATCGCGCTGGCTGCAGCTGGACATTGACAGATCCTTCATCCTAGAAAGAGTTCACCAAACTCTAGCACCGTCAGAACCAAACCAGAACAGAGCGATTCTCATTCGGTTTCTGAAATTTCAAGATTGGGAGTTTGTTTTCCGCTCCATTAGACAGCATAATGATTCGTATGAAAGAAACAAGCTTTTCTTCGCTCAAGACTTCTGAGCTGACACCATATGGCAGTGAAACAAGTTTAACGCGGTCAGAAGAGTGTTTGAAAAAGGAACTTCCACTGATTTCAACATAATCCATGCAAGATGAGAGTCCTCCACAATGGGAAAATATACCTGCTTTCATCACCAAAAGAGGCGGAAGGTTTCCATCGAGGACACGCCTGAGGGGTCTGATTAAGGCAGTTGTTTCCTTCCATACACATGAGGATCAGCTGATACTGATGACTTAACAGGTATAAGCCTACACTGAGTCCCAGAAGACATCTTTTTTTCTCTCTTCCTTTATTTTTCTTTTACTAGAACTGCCACATTAGCCTCTTTTATTCTATTCTTGAAAAGATACTGCATTTCAGAGGTTGTTTATACTGCCAGAATAGCTCTATTATTTTGCCAATTTTTATTGTTTACAACATTTTTGTTTGTTGAAACCTTAATTCTATTGAGATGGGATTCCATGGACCTGAAAGAACATTTATAATAGGCAATACTGACATACAGTTCAGTGGCTACTTTGACTTTATTTCTATGCTAAATTGGTTGAGTATATAATGTTCTAAGATATAATAAGGTGTGTGGTTGATGGACACCACTCGTTGCCGATGGAGTTAGGTTCGCATAGTTGAGGGGCTCCTCCACAGAGAGGATCAGCACAAACTCCACAGTTCTTTGTTTTAAGTAACGGAGGGGGAATTCAAGTGTTCAAATGTCTATATGTGTAAATATATATGTGTTTTTTGTTTTTCTATATGTATGTCATGCACCCAGCACAGCAGTAATAGTTCTTTTCCTTTTCCTGGTTTAGTTGACATATACTATATATGGAACAGATGAGCACTCAGAATATCTTTAATACAAAAGTCACAAGCTGGAATGTTCGGGGACTAAAGAACTTAACCAAACGGAAACAGGTTATGAATAGGATCAAACAGCTTAAGTCCAAAATAGTTTTTCTTCAAGAAACTATCTGACAGTTTCAGATATTAAACTGGTACGGAATAGACAGCCTGGCCAAGTAATATATGCAGCATACAACAACTATGCTAGAGGTGCACTATTCATAGAACGATACCATTTCAAATTATGAAAATAATCCAAGACTCAGCCTGAAGGTATGTTATTGGGCAAGGTAATACCCTCTCTATCACATTAAACCTAGTCAGTATATGTGGCCCAAATGAGGACAATCCCAAATTTTTTCCAAGATTTCTTCCTTACTTTGTCCACTTTACAAGGCTTTTGTATCATTGGAGGAGACTTTAATTGCACTTTAAACCCAGTGATGGATCACTCTACAGGCTGTGATACCTATAAAGCACAAACTAGAAAATTACTAAAACAATACATTGTGGATATAAATTTGGTTGAAGTATGGAGAGAACAAAATCCTGGCAAAATAGAATACTCTTGCCATTCAAGTATATGTAAATTTCGTTCTCGTATTGATTATTTTCTTGTCTCAAGAGAGCTCTTATCAAAGATTAAAATTTGCTCGTATGATAGCATGAAATAAGTGACCATGCTGCTATTTCATTAAGTATTCACAGTCCCCCTAACTGGCGATTTCAGGTGAGACGGCTACAAAACCCGGACTTTGGTAAATTTGTGGGAACTAAGATAGATAGTTATTTTGAGTTAAATACAGATTAATGCCAGCACGAGATGGAAGGCATTCAAGGCATATATTAGAGGAGAAATAATCAGTTATACAAGCTCCAAGTCCAAACAGCAAAAAATAGAGATGGAAACTTTGTAAAAATAAATTAGATCTTTAGAGATAGAACTAAATGAAAGGGATGATCCAACAAAACAAAGATCTGCTACTTTTGAGAGCAAGTATAATAAATTATCTGCTGATAAAGCTGCAAAAAGTTTAATGTGGCTGAAGCAATCTTATTACAATCAAGGAGAAAAAGCTGGGAAACTTTTGGCATGAAGAATTAAAAATACAGTCTGATAGAGCAATTAACAGTATAATAACGTCAAGAAGCCTAACAGACCCATTGGAAATTAATAACAGTTTTAGAGAATTTTATGAACATTAATATAGATCAGAATGCCCCCAAGACTCTGAAGAACAGGACATATTTCTTGATCAGTTTCAATTCCAGACACTGACGGAAGATACAAAAAAAGGGGTTAAATAGAGGTTTAACAATTGAAGAGTTATCACAGGCTATCCAAAGTATTAACAGTGGTAAAGCACCACTGACAGCCTACCAATTGAATTCTATGAAACATTTCAAGAAAAATTACTAGCCCCACTCTTAAACATGTATGACGAATCTTATCGGAATGGAACTCTCCCACCCTCTTTAAGGCTGGCAATGATAATGCTGATCTTGAAGCCAGGCAGACCCTGAGATTCCATCTATCCTTAGACCATTCTACTTCTTGAACATGTTCTTAGGCACATATATCTGCCCCAAGCTTATTGCAAAGTCCCCGCATCCTGCATAGATCAAATCATCTCCTATCACCCAAAACAACACATTAAAAAAATAAAATTACTAAGGATCACTCAAACATACTTAAAATAAAACACTCAAACCTACTGATTTAACTCATTCAGCATCTGCTTCTTCCCATAGAGCATAGCTTAGCCTGTGCAGGTTGTGATTTGGGAAATACACAGAAGTCTCCACAGCCACTTTAACACTGATGGGGGCTTCAGGTATCTAGGGGCTGTTCCATAACCACAGAGACAGACTTGTGCTCAGGAAGCCCAAACTTCCACTGAGCCAAGCTGACTGTTGGTGACATCACTATTTATTAGGTAATTATATTGAAAGCTCCAGTCATTTGTTTAGAATCTTACATTAGTTAAAATTAATTTGAATCTAATCCTCTATTGAAGGGGTTCCCAACCTTTTTTATACTATCGACCCTTACCACTAACTGAGGGGATTGTGGACCCCAGTTTGGGAACCCCTGCTCTATTATGAAACTGATAGCTAGCATGCAATTCCTACCCAATTTCATTCTTCTTTAAAACGATGCCCTTGACTCTATTACATCCACTACAAAAGAACACGCTTAACCCTCTTCCAAAGTGCAACCTGAAGTGCTGCAAGGAATATCAACCTAAACAGCACGCTCTGGTCTCTGCAGTTAGATCCAAACTATCCTCACCCGACTGAGGAGTAAGGGCGCTCCCAGCTAAGGAGGAAACATGAGGAAATCTGCAGATACTGGAAATTCAAGCAACACACACAAAATGCTGGTGGAACGCAGCAGGCCAGGCAGCATCTATAGGAGAAACACTGTCGACGATTCGGGCCGAGACATTTTGTGTGTGTCCCAACTAAGGAACTATTTCCTGGAATCAAAATTGATGGTATGGAGCTTTTGCTAAATTATCAGAGCCAAAAGCAAGATGGTTGTGCACTCACTGTCACGGTTGGGCAGAAGCTCATTCGATTCCATCCACGTAGATTCAGTCTGGTTTGTGACACTCTTAACACGAACCCAGTAAAGGCTGGAAAAAGACCTGAACCTCTGTGATAGGTCACACGACAGTTTTGTAATGTTGGTGCATTTCTTCACTGGAGTGAATATCCCTTTAGCACTGTTTTAAACAAAATAAAATAATAAATGAGTGAATCATACTGCAATGCATCAGAACCACTTAAGATTTCTGTGGAAAAAGCATTTGATAGAGTTGAATAGCCATATTTATTTAATACATTGCAGCATTTTAATTTTAGTTCAAAATTTATATCATGGATTAAATTAATGTACTATAAACCCTTGGCTTCGGTCTTTACCAATAATCAAAGTCTCCTTTTTTTCAGTTATTCCGTGGTAGAAGGCAAGGCTATCCTTTAAGTCCTTTACTATTTGACATCGCTTTGGAACCTTTGGCTATAGCCATTCGTGAATCACCTAATATTCTGGGTATTACTCGTGGGGAAGGGATGCATAAGTTATCATTATATGCTGATGATTTGTTACTATACATATCCAACCCTGAGAGATCTATTCCTGCTATTTTGTCCTTGCTTGCTCAGTTTAGTAACTTTTCTGGTTATAAATTGAATTTTAATAGGAGCGAATTATTTCCATTAAATATGCAAGTTCCAATTTATAAACATTTACCATTTAAAGTTGTTACAGAATATTTTACTTATTTGGGTATTAAAATTACTAAAAAACATAAAGATTTATTTAAAGTTAATTTTTTACCTTTAATTGACCAAATTAAGCAACTTGCTACCAGGTGGTCTCCACTATCTTTGTAATTGGTTGGTCGAATTAATGCTATTAAGATGATGGTATTGCCCAAATCCTTATATTTCAAACATTACCAATTTTTATTCCTAAATCCTTTTTTGATATTTTTGACTCCAAAATATCTTCTTATCTGTGGCAGAATAAAAATCCTAGACTAGGTAAAAAATATTTATAGAAGCCTAAGAAGGAGGACGGTTTGGCTTTGCCAAACTTGAGATTTTACTATTGGGCAGTTAATATACGATATTTAATATTTTGTACACAAGAATCGACTATAGCAGCTTGCCCACAATGGGTAAATTTGGAATGTAAATCTGAACAAGACTTTTCATTGTTTTCAATTTTAGGATTTTCACTTCCTTTTTCTTTATCTAAATTGAATAAATAAATAACTAATCCTATAGTCAAATACACATTGCGAATTTGGTTTCAATTTCGTAAATTTTTTGGTTTGAATAAGTTCATTTTATATATATATATAATATCTAACTTTTTTTCGGCCCTCTTTTGGTTTTGTTTTATGCTTTTTATCAAGCTTTTGTTTTATGGAGAACAAAAGGTATAACATGTTTTCATGATTTGTTTTTAGATGATAGCTTTATGTCCTTTCAACAGCTAAGTAATAAATATAATTTACCTAAAACTCATTTTTTTAGATATTTGCAAGTTAGAAATTTTTTGTATAATGAGTTACAGTCTTTTCTGAAACTATGTTCATTGGACATTACAGAAAGAATTTTAGCTCTGAATCCTTGTCAAAGGGGTTTAGTAGCTGTCATTTATAATATGATCATGAAAATACAGCCAGAAGTATCAGAAAAAATTAAGAAGGAATGGGAAAAACTTCATTGTCTAATATCCAGTGAGCAGTGGGAGAAAATTTTACTATTAGTCAATTCGTCTTCTATTTGTGCTAAACATGCCCTAATACAATTTAAAGTTGTACATAGAGCTCATATGTCTAAGGATAAACTTGCTCGATTTTATTCTTACGTTAATCCAACCTGTGACAGATGTCATTCTGATGTTGCTTCTTTGACCCATATGTTTTGGTCTTGCCCTTGTTTGCAAAATTACTGGAAAAATATTTTCAGTATTATTTCAATATTTCTGAATATCAATTTCCAACCGCATCCTATACTGCAATTTTCGGTTTACCAATGGCGGATAATAGTTGTTTATCCCCCTCATCTCGACGAATGATTGCATTTGTTACATTAATGGCTAGAAGATCTATTTTATTGAATTGGAAAGAAATTAATCCTCCAACTATATTTCAATGGTTTTCTCAAACTATCTCTTGTTTGAGCTTAGAAAAAATTAAAAGTGTTGTTTTTGATCCAATTAAATTTGAAGAAACTTGGAGACCATTTATTCAACATTTTCAAATGAGTTAAATTGTCTTTTCTTAAACCTCACTTTTATTATCTTTAATTATTTGGATGGAGGTTCGGAGTTATTGGCACTACTGTGTATATTTGACATTATGCAATGGCCCATGTTGGGTAGTGTTTTTTTTTCTTTTTTTGGGTTTTTTTAAAATTTCTTTTGTTCATAAATACTATGAGTTTGGGAGGTTATATATATTGATTATTATATATTTGAATGCCTACTTAAACTATTAACTATGTACTCTCAAACTCTTTGTATTCATTTTTCATTTATGTTTGCTTAAAAATTAATAAAAAGTTTTAAAAAGAAAAAGATTTCTGTGGACAGATTGCCAAAAAGATTCACATAAAACCTAAAAACAGTAAACTGACCAGATTTCATTTAAATGAAAGAGACTGGTGCAAAGTTATCTGAATAATTATTTATAACAAATTCATTTAAATACATCATTGAATGTTTACAAAACAATACAGGCATGAGTATTTTGTTTCAGCCATTTACAGAATCTTATCATACATCTGTGGCCTCATTCAGGTAATGTGTGATAAGATAGCAGATCGTATTGAATAAGCACTTATAGATCCCCAATTAGGCCCGAATATAAAGTCATATAGAGTAATAGAACCATCCAACATGGAAACAAGCATTCAGCCCTCCTCCACACAGACCAAGATGTCTATCTAAGTTAGTCCCATTTGCCTATTTGTTTTTAAACCTTTCTTTTCCATGAACCTGTATAAACATCCTTCAAACACTGTAAACTTGCTTCTACTGCTCCTGCTACAAGCTCATTCGATATACCTGCCATCTGAGTGAAAAACTTGCCTCAGATCTCCTTTGAATCTTTCCCCTCTAATCTTAAACCTCTAGTTTTAGACTCCCTACCCTGGGAAAAAGGCTACAATATACCCCATATACACCCTCGTAAGTTTATAAAATCCTTCAAATTCACCCTTCAGCCTCTTCTGCTTAGCCCCATTCTATCTAATCTTTTCTTACCACTCAAGTCCTCCACTCTAGGCAACATCCATGTGAATCTTTATTGCATCCTCTCTAGCTTAATCACATCCTTCCTGTAATGTGGTGACCAGAACTACATACAATACTCCAAGTGCCATCTAACCACTGGTTTCAACAAGAGTAATAAGACATCTCAACTCTTGTATTCCACCCCACAGTTAATGAATGGAAGAATACCATACACCTTTATTCTGCCATCTGTGTTGTCACTTTTTAGGAACCACATACCTATACCCATAGATGTTTCTGTTCAATTACACACTCAGGGTTCTGCCATTGGTTAAGAATATCTCTGTAGCATTGGGCAAGAGGCCCCAACTTGTAAATGACAGGTGCAATGACACACAAAAGTATGTATTTTACAGTATTGATAAAATGAAGGAAAGACTATCCCTTTCCAAGTTAGGATGCTGTGGAAACTGGACAAGACTTATAGGTGGTATGTTCTCTTGCACAGGAAGCATTTGAGCTTGTTGGTGATGGAGGTCATTAATTTGAAAGTTGCTACTGGGGTAGTCTGGGCAAGGGTATTTTACACAGGATACATAATTCAGCTACCCATGATGGGGAACTGAATATTCAGGGTGTAGGATGGGATACCATTCCACTGGTTGCTTAATGCTGCATTGCGAGTTCAAGTTCATAATCAAGGTCAAGTTTTTTGTCAAAAAGTTTGTTTTATTATCAAAGTATGTACTCAGGATGCAACTGAGATCTGTCTTCTCCAGATAGCCATGGAATACAGAAAAACCATGGAAGATGGTGAAAGAAACGTCATCAACACCCCTCCTCCACATGAAAAAGAAACAGAACTTTCAAACCCAACTCCTCCCTCGCACAAAAACTGACAGATTGTTATGGGTATAAATTCCATGAAAGTTACCCTTTTACATCAAGCTTCCTGAATGTTATTGAGCTGCACTTATCCAGGAAAGTTGTAAATTTTCCATCACACACCAGATTTGCACATTGTTTTATGGTGCAATGGTTTGGGAAATGAGGAGATGAGTAACTTAGCACAGGATACTGTGCCTAAATCATGTTCTTGAAGCTTTAGTACATACCATATTTGGCTGGTCTAGTTGAGTTTAGTTCAAAAGGGATGGCAGAAGACTCGGTGAGTACATGCAATTGAATATTGAGTGGTTAGACTCTCTGTTTTTGTGGAGGTTGACATTACTTGGCAAAATGTTGCTTGCCACCTACCACACCAAATCTGAACGCTGTCTAGATCTTGCTGTGCAGACATGGGTTGTGGAAAGAGAAACAAAGCTAGTGTTCAGGTTGCTCTGACAGAGGGCTTTGACCTGACATTTTATCTTGCTTCTCTTACAACAGGCAGAAGCCTGACCTGCTCAATATTAATAGCTGTTTCTTTTTTTTAGATCTTAATTTTCCAGCATCTGCTTTTTTAAATTTTCATTTACCTGAAAATGTTCATTTTCAGTATTGTTGATGGTCTTTGTCTTGAAACATCAACTTTTTCTGTTACTATGGATGTTGCATTGTGTACTGAATGTTTACAGAATTTATTTATTGAGCATGGAATAGGCACCTCCTACTTTTCGAGCCCCGCCTACCAATTTTACCCGAGTTTAATCACGGGACAATTTACAATGATCAATTATCTGGTAGGTCTTTGGACTACGGGAATGAACTGGAGTTTCTGGAGGAAAGACAAACTCACACAGATCGGAATGTGTAAATATCCTTTCAGAGGACACCAGAAATGAACTCCAAACTCTGGTGGCCTGAGCTGTAACTGCATCATTGTAACCACTGTCTACTGTGGCACATGGTTTTCTGTTTTTATTCGTTGAGAGGTCCAAGCTGAACATGTTAGTTATTGGTGCGGACAGCTCTGTCCATGCCATCACCCAACACTTTGCTGCTGATTGAGAACGGAACTTCTGTCTGATAGAAGTTTTTCAATATTCACGTAGATTTGTGTTGCAGTATCACTGGGTCTGAACTTTATTTTCTGTTTTGCCTGGAGCTATTCTCAGTACACTGTTATGTATTTCTGACTGAACCAGAGCTGAACCTCTGCTTTGATGCTGAGGGAGACACCAAGCCATGAGATTTCAAATTCTGATTTTATACTTCTAATTTATCATTACTGGCATGCCTTGCTTCAGGGATTCTCAGTTTTGAGCTGTAAGCTCTGTCCTGAGTCTATTGTATTAGCAACACAACATAATGGAGACTGTGTTTGCTGGTACAAATGGTGCTTTGTCCACAAGAGTTGTGCAGCACCTGTCACTTTTTCCCATTTTAGGGAGAGAGAGAGCCTCTGGTATGTCGAATACTGGGTGAACGAGTAGTCTTTGGGGTGCCGCAAGTCTGTGTCTTTGCCGTTGCTTTGCTGCACGCTTGAGTGCTCGGTGGGAGATACCAATGCTTTTTGCTGAAGGGAGAGGGGGGACGTTGCCTTGCCTTGTGTGTTGGAGCGGGGGAGCTAGGGGTGGTCTTTGGGGTTCTAACATTTGATTGTTATTCATTCTTTGGGGAACTCATCTGTTTTCATGGGTCTTTGTGAAGATAAAAAAAAATCAGGATGTTTATTGTATACATTTCTCTGACATTAAATGTACCTATTGAACCTAATGCAAAAGACATGCATCTGTCACACAAAGCCAAATGATAGAAAGACCAGGTAATTTTATTCTTTGTCCTTTTTCTCTCAGGATGAGACACAGAGCGCAGTATGGCCACCTTCCCCTTCAGGGATCTTTCAATTAGGTAAGTGGAGGAGTTACAAGCCACATGGTATTGTACATTCAAATCCCTCAGCCACAGTGCATTCAATGTCCTTTCTCATTCCAAATGTTGTTATGGAGAAGGAGCGAGTCACTGGCCAAGGAAGGTGGCAAGTATTAAATGTCCTCATTTATATTTGTCTGATGGAGACTTTATTGAGCTTGCTGTCATTACTGTCACCAAATAATGGTGTAATTGCTGAGGACTGCCAGGAATAACTCCCTTCACCTATATATATATATATCTTTTGAGCCTTTTTTTTTTGCTTTCTTGTTTGAATATGATCAGGATGAGCATCAAAGTTCCAGAAAGGATAATGGAACACTAGAAGCACATAAAAGCTGGCATGTTGAATATTTACAATGCAGAAGAGATGCAGAAAATGTGTTGTGGTATTGTTCAGCCACCCAACTATAGAGACTAACGCTAACTCACTCACCAAGGGCACATATTGGGCTTTATGTTCCATACCTATGTGAAGAATTATAACTGTTCCTTTATTTAGCAATACAGCCTCAACTCATGTTTTAGGTGCAGAAATCTGAAGGCACACACTCAGTGATTCAGAAACAGCTTCTTCCCCTCTGCCGTCCAATTTATAAATGGACATTCAACCCATGAACAAACTCATTACTGCTGTTTTTAATTTCTGTTTTACACTACTTATTTTAATTTAACAATTTAATATACATATATACTTACTGTAGTTTATTTAAAAATATTTATCATATATTGCACTGTTCTGCTGCAGCAAGGTTAACAAATTTCACCAATTATGCCAGTGATATTAAACCTGATTCTGGTTCTCTTCTCCACAAGGTAGAACAGTACAGAATAGGAAGAGGCCCTTCAACCCACAATGCTGTGTCAAACTAATTAAACTAGTAATTAAATGCCTAGCTAAATAATTTCTTCTGCCTACACAAGTCCATAATTCTTTATTCTCCGCATATGTGCCGAAGGTCCTCTTAAATGCCTCACTGTATTTGCCCCCACTACAACCCCTGGTAGTGTATTACAGGCACCTACCACTCTATCTAAAAAAAACACAACAACTTGTCCCACACATCTCTTTGGAACATATGTACTCTCATCCAAATGCTTTCCCTCTACTACTTCTACACTGGGTGAAAGATACCTGCTGTCCACACTATCGAAACCTCTTGTAATCTTATAACTAAATGAGTGACACAATTTAAATCTCACCAGCAACTTCAAGGGCAACCACAGATAGGCAAGAAGTGCTTTAGCACTGACGCCTACACCGGCGTCGACCATCTAAGAAAATGTAAAGCATTCACCAGATTAGTTCTAAAATTCAATATAGAAACTGATGCTTACTTCAAGTTGCAGGCCTCAACTGTGTATCGTGTATCTGGGGGTGACTCAGCTCCTGGTTTCCACGTCACAATATACCTAAAGTTTTCTGAAATTAACTTCACATTCTGTGGCGCTTCCAGCTGACTGAAAACTAAAGAGTAAATGCATAATAAGATTGTCAATACAAAAAGTCAATGCATATTTCACAGTATGCAAAATTTTACCACAAAGCACAAAAAAAACTGCTGAAGGAACTCATCGAGCCAGGCAGCATCTGTGGAGGCAAAGATATGGGTGATGTTTCAAGTCAAGAGCCTGAATCAAGGAGTATAAAGAGGAGAGAGCAGGTATAAAGAAGTGAGTGGGAGGGAAGCAACAGCTGGCAAGTGATAGGTGGATCTAGGTGAGGAATAGTTAATGAGCGGATGAAGCAAGGAAGAGGTGGAGATAGTGACAGAGATGAAATGGTAAGTGGAGCCAACAGGGGACTGCAGATGATGGGATTTGATAAGATAGTAGGTGATAAGTGGAACCAGACAAGGAATCGATGGTGGGCAGATTGGAACAACAGGGGAAGGAGATAGGAGACACAGAGGGTTGAGTGTGTTGACGATAGGTAGATGAAACCAGCTAGAGAAGAGGAAAGAGGAAGGTTATAAGGGGTTGTAGGGTGAAAGGGTTTAGTGGAGTGATGTTATGCAAGTGGACCCGTGTGGTGAACTATGTGCCTGTCTGGACACGCCCCCTGCTGACTGCTCCTGTGGCTCCTCCCACAGGCCCCTGTATAAAGGCGATCTGAGGCCTGATGCTCGGCCTCAGTCTCCAGGATGTAGTATGATGGACACTCACTCCTGGTTCCTTCTTCCCAGTCAAAAAAAGCCGATATCTCGCCTTATGTCTCAGTGTGAGTTATTGATGGTGCATCGATTTTATTGACTGGAAGTTTTAAAACATGGAAACCGTTTTGCGTCCGGAAAGGTTGGATTTGGACCCTCAAGACCCTGACGCAGCTCTCGCTTTTGAACACTGGCTTGCATGCTTCCAATCGTACTTGGAGGAGGTTCGTGCAACTGAACCCGCTGTTATGCACAGAATTCTACTCTCGAGGGTCACCCCCAAAGTTTACTCCATTATCCGGGACCTGCCGACCTACGATGGGGCACTGGACGCCCTCAAAAGACAGTACCTGCGGCCGGTGAACACCGTCTACGCAAGACATCGTTTAGCTACCCGGCAACAGCGGCCTGGAGAATCGTGCGCTGAGTTTCTCCGAGCACTACAGACACTCGTCCGAGCTTGCGACTGCAAGACGCTAACGGCAGAACAGCATGCGGAGCTGCTAGTGCGAGACGCCTTTGTGACGGGACTGAGGTCAGTGTACATGCGCCAGCGGCTGCTGGAAAATGCCGACCTTACCTTAAGCTCGGCGATGGAGACGGCCAACGCTCTGGAAGCTGCGCTGCACTATGCCGACGCTGTCCAGTCGCGCGATTCCCCGCCGATTCCGTGGACGCCTCAGCCCCTGCCACCGCTGGCTCCCGTGAGTGAAATCGCCGCTGCCAGTCGCGATTCCACGAGCTCCCCGAACCCGACCACAGCGGCAGCCCGTCGGAAGCCTGTGCTTTCTGTGGCCATAAAAAACACCCTCGACAACGCTGTCCAGCGCGAGAAGCGACCTGCTCCAGCTGCAGAAAGCGGGGCCATTTCGCCAAGGTCTGTAAGTCTCAACCTCAAGCGGAGTGCAGCGCTGCGGGTGAAACGGGGGGGCCGCCATCTTGCATGCCCGGATGTGAGCGGCCATCTTTGTCGACGTCAGCATGCCCCGACCCCGACCCTCCGATGCTTACTGGGTACCCCGACGGCGATTCAACTCTGGCCACTATAACCCTCGACCAAAGCGCCCCACACCAGCTTGCAAGGTCCATGATGGACATCCGGGTGGAGGGGCACAGGACTAGATGCCTGTTTGACACGGGCAGCACTGGGAGTTTTATTCACCCGGACACAGTGCAACGCTGCGGACTTGCAACGCGGCCGGTAAGTCGGAGGTTCCATTTGGCTTCTGGGTCGCATTCCACAGACATCCGGGCGGGTTGTGTAGCGACATTGGTGGTGCAAGGCACAGAATTTCGGAACTTTGAGCTACTGGTCATGCCTAATCTGTGCGCACCTGTGCTATTGGGGCTGGACTTCCAGAGCCATCTCGAAAGTGTGACTATGGCATATGACGGGCCCCTCCCACCACTCACTGTCAGGAATCCTCAGTTTTGTGGGACTTCTTCACATACCCCGCTACTGACCACACACACACACGGGCACACACATCCCATCCAGAACCAGGCCGACAGCTGCGCTACCGACACCACTTGCAGCCTCTCCACTCTCAAGGTCCCTCCCCCACCGCTGTTCGCCAACCTGACCCCTGACTGTAAGCCTGTGGCAACTAAAAGCAGGCGGTACAGCGCGGGGGACAGGGCTTTCATTCAGTTGGAGGTGCAGCGGCTGCTCAGGGAGGGGATCATTGAGCCAAGCACAAGCCCTTGGAGGGCCCAGGTGGTTGTTGTTCGGACTGGGCAGAAAAATAGGATGGTGGTGGACTATAGTCAAACCATCAATAGGTTCACACAGCTTGACGCGTACCCCCTACCCCGCATCGCAGATATGGTCAACCAGATTGCTCAGTACAAGGTGTACTCGACAATAGATCTGAAATCCGCTTATCACCAGCTCCCCATCTGCCCAGAGGACCGCCCCTACACCGCCTTCGAGACGGGCGGCAGGCTCTATCACTTCTTGTGCGTCCCTTTCAGTGTCACGAATGGTGTCTCTGTCTTCCAGAGGGAAATGGACCGGATGGTGGACCAGTACCAACTGCAGGCCACATTTCCCTATCTGGATAACATCACCATCTGTGGTCACGACAGGCCAGATCACGACGCCAACCTCCAACGATTTCTCCAAGTGGCTGCAGCTCTGAACCTTACTTATAACAGGGACAAGTGTGTGTTTGGAACCACCCGCCTTGCTATACTTGGGTATATCGTGGAAAACGGGGTTATTGGCCCTGATCCCGAACGTATGCCCCTGTTAGAACTCCCTCTTCCCACCACTCTCAAGGCCCTCAGACGGTGCCTGGGTTTTTTTTCCTATTACGCCCAATGGGTCCCTCATTACACAGACAAGGCACACCCCCTGGTCAAGTCTACCTCGTTTCCCCTCTCTGCTGAGGCCTGCGCAGCCTTCAGCTGCATTAAAGAGGACATTGCCAAAGCTACGACGCATGCCGTGGACGAGACCGCTCCCTTCCAAGTGGAGTGTGACGCCTCCGATTTTGCTCTGGCTGCTACCCTCAACCAGGAAGGCAGACCAGTAGCATTCTTTTCTCGCACCCTCCAAGGCTCCGAAATTCGGCACTCCGTGGTGGAGAAAGAAGCCCAGGCCATAGTGGAGGCTGTTAGGCACTGGAGACACTATCTTGCTGGCAAAAGGTTCACCTTGCTGACTGACCAGCGCTCGGTTGCGTTCCTGTTCAGCAACCAACAGCGGGGCAAAATCAAAAATGATAAGATTTTGCGGTGGAGAATAGAACTCTCCACCTACACCTATGATATCCTGTACCGGCCTGGCAGACTCAATGAGCCCCCTGATGCCCTATCCCGGGGAACATGTGCTAGCACACAGCTCGACCAACTGTACACCCTTCATGCACAACTTTGCCATCCGGGGGTCACCCGATTTTACCATTTTGTGAAAGCTCGGAACCTGCCGTACTCCCTGGAGGACATCAGGATGATGACCAGGGACTGCCAAATTTGCGCTGAGTGCAAATCGCACTTCTACCATCCTGACACCCTGACACGGCGCAACTTGTCAAGACCACCCGCCCTTTTGAACGACTGAGTGTTGACTTTAAGGGCCCCCTTCCCTCCACTGACCGCAATGTCTATTTTCTCAGTGTTATCGACGAGTACTCACGGTTCCCCTTTGCCATCCCCTGCCCCGACACCACTGCCACGACCGTCATAAAAGCCCTGCACCAGCTCTTCACTCTGTTCGGGTATCCCTGCTATATCCACAGCGACAGAGGGTCCTCCTTTATGAGTGAGGAGCTGTGCCAGTACTTGCTAGCTAGGGGCATTGCTACCAGTCGGACCATGAGTTATAATCCCCGGGGTAATGGCCAGGTGGAGCGGGAGAATGCCACAGTGTGGAAGGCCACACTTTTAGCCCTTAAGTCAAAAGGGTTGCCGGTCTCTCGATGGCAGGAGGTCCTCCCTGAGGCACTGCACTCTATCCGCTCTCTGTTATGTACATCCACCAATGCCACCCCTCACGAACGCCTATTCTCTTTTCCCAGGAAGTCTGTCACTGGGACCACCCTACCAGTTTGGCTGGCGTCCCCGGGGCCAGTGCTGCTCCGGAAACATGTGAGGAGCAATAAATACTCCCCGCTGGTAGAGAGGGTTCACCTTCTACATGCGAACCCCCAGTATGCTTACGTGGTCTTACCTGATGGGCGGGAGGACATGGTCTCCATCCGCGACCTGGCACCCGCAGGTGCAGCAGAAGGCTGAAGGCTCTCCGGTAACTATGAACCCTGCACCAGCGGTGACACCATGCTCACCAGGCCCTACACAGACTCCTCACGACACTTGTATACCGGGCGTTTCGTACGCATTTATACCAGGCGCCTCGCACATGCGTGAGGGATCACCGGCGCCTAGTGGGCAGGAACATGCGCAACCTCCGTCCCCTCTGCAATCACCAATGTCGTCGGCATCCATGCGATCACAGCCGGTGCTACGTAGATCACAGCGACAGATTCGACCACCTGATAGACTTGACTTGTAAGAAACTTCGCCACATGGGGACTCTTTCAAACAAAGGGGGGGTGAATGTGGTGAACTATGTGCCTGTCTGGACACGCCCCCTGCTGACTGCTCCTGTGGCTCCTCCCACAGGCCCCTGTATAAAGGCGATCTGAGGCCTGACGCTCGGCTTCAGTCTCCAGGACATAGTATGATGGACACTCACTCCTCGTTCCTTCTTCCAGTCAATAAAAGCCGATATCTCGCCTTACGTCTCAGTGTGAGTTATTGATGGTGCATCAACCCGAGTAGAACAGAAGGAGAGAGAAGGGGCAGAGGGGTGCAGGTTTTCTGAATTGGCAAGTTCAGTGATCATACCTTTGGTTTGTAGACTACCCAGGTGGAATATAAGGTGCTGTCCCTATACTTTGTGATTGGCCTCACCCTGGCAGTGGACGAGGCCAAGGAGAAACAGGTCCGTAAAGGAACGAGGAGATGAGTCAAAGTAGATAGCAACCAGAAATTCAAGATAGCAATTGTGGAAAGAATGCAGGCGCCCGTGTCTTTCGTGTCTCCATCTTTTTAAAACACACTTTAAGCAGCTTTCAAATGATCAGGGATGAATATCTCAGACTGAACATACTAGTCTGGAACGAACATGAAACACCAGAGACAAAGAAGAAAAGGCAAATTCGGGGCTTTGAACACTGAAAACAAATACAAAACATTGAACAGTATGATTGCCCTTTAGTTTAGCAAAAGTTGAATTATTGAAATACGAACAATTCAAACTTACCATTTAAGCAGAGATTCATGAATATCAGTATCCAAACCACTGAGTTAATCATCCTGCTAATGTCCCATAAAGCCGATTGTTCTTCATTGACATCTTAAAGCCTTTGGAATGAATGAGAGAAATAGTTGTTGGGGTTTGCATTTGAAGTTTTGCAGTACAAAACTACAGGAGATGGAAGACTAGGAAGCAATTTGGATTTATTTCACAAGATCCTCTCCAGTTTTTCTGTGGACTATTTAAGTCAGAGTATCTAAGCACCAATGATGTTTGAAACATGCAAAGTAAATTATATATGAATATAATGTCGACTGGTTCATGTTGCATAAATTTGCAGAATTCAATTTTACTTTTTTTTAAGAATGGTAATTATTATGGATTCAGCAGTTACAGAATCACGTGCCTATGGCAGGTATTAATTCAAACAAGCACCAGTGTTCAGTTAAACATGCTCCAATGTAAATTCAAACTTTAAAGTTCAAAGTAAATTTTTTTAATCCGAGTACATATAGGTTATATATACAACCCTGAGATTCATTTTCTTGTGTGTACACTCAATCAATCCAATAACCATAATAGAATCAATGAAAGACTGCACCCACAGAGCAGACAACCAGTGTGCAAAAGACAGTAAACTGTACAAATACAAAAAGACAAAAAAGGCAATAAATATTGAAAACATATGATGAAGAGCACTTGAAAGTGGCTCCATAGATTGTGGGAATAGTTCAGTGAGGGGCAAGTGAAGTTGCGTGAAGTTATCCCCTCTGGTTCAAGAGACTTATTGTCGAGGGATAATGACTGTTCCTGAACCTAACAGTGAGAGTCCTGAAGCTTCTGTGCCTTCTTCCTGATGACAGCAGCAAGAAGTATGGCCTGGGTGTTGGAGGTCCTTGATGATGGATACTGTTTTCTTGTGACAATGCTCCAGGACAGGTTCTCTGAAATGTTAATGCTGAGGAATTTAAAGTTGCTGACCCTCTCCCCTCTGATCCCCTAATGAGTACTGGCTCACAGACTTCCGGTGTCCTCTTCCGGAAGTCAATAATCAGCTCCTTGGTCTTGCTGACATTAAGTAAGAAGCTGTTACTGGGGCACCACTCATCCAGAATTTTCAATCTTTCTCCTAAGTGCTGCTACAACATCAGTAGTATCATCAGCAAACTTAGATATGGCATTGGAACTGTGCTTAGCCACACAGTAACAAGTGTAAAGCACCTGTATTGATGAAGTTTATGGAGGAGATGCTGTTGCCAATCTGACCTGGCTAGGGTCTGCAAGTGAGGAAATTGAGGATCCAGTTGCACATATCCAAAATATGTATCATTAATCTAATTGGTAGTTGGCAAGTTGCTTTGTCCAGAAATACTTAATATATTTTCCCAGTGTTAGTTGCACATAAATGAAGCCAAAAGAAGATGAGCTGATCATTTCTGAGAATTTAAATTGTAGATTTTTATCCATGGCTTTCTTTACACCATGCCTGATCATCCCACTGCTTCCTAACCCGTCAAAAGTATGTACTTTAAGTGCAATCTGTAAAATTCAAATGTTCAAATATTTTTATGAACTTCAAAAATATATTGAAATTTTTTTTTCTTCTATTACAAATTCTTTTTTTAAAAAAAGGACCACATTTGAGGTAAATGTGGAACTTCATTTACAATTAGACTGGCAGGTTCTGAAACTAAAATAGGGAAGGATGATGAAGAAATTTATTTTATACATCAGTGAGACTGTCATAATTTCAATAGTTCCACAATGGTGGATGGAAAGAGCCACTGATTTAGTGATGCTGTGTTGCAACATTTGCATTTATTCTTATCTTGAAAGCTATGTTTAGTTTGTTTTCAAAGTTATAACAGAGTAAATGTTATCAGAAGGAAGCTCAGCTAACCAACAAAATTTGCATTTGCACATCAGTATTTCTGGCTACAGAGAGTTTTGCTCCTAATGCCATTGTGGAAAACAACTTCCCGAACAAATTTGGATAAATCTCACATCCAATCAACTTTATATACAGCACTTTCTGGTGGGGCCTAAAATAAGCATTGATCATGTTAAAGAAACTGAGATATTTTAGTATTCAACTAAAAACAAAAATGTAAAATGTTATACTGGCAATCCTCCAAGAGGACATAACCTTGTTATGGTTTTGAGGTCTGCATGCCTCAAAGACCTGGAGAGCTTTGTTGGCTGGAGTCAGGGCCTTGCTTTGGATTTTGATAGGGTCACTCTTGCCAACAGGTCAAAGAGTAGAAACCTAAATAAGGGTAGTTCACTGGTCCTACAGTTTTGGGGGTTCAGCTCAGGGCGAATAACTTTGACTGAAAATTCCTCCTACCTGGCCAAGGACAGACAGATTGAGGAACTTCATTGCTAACCTAAACAGCAGCGGCATATTCTAGGCAATGTAATGTACACTTTAGTACCTCATGGTTAGGGCAGAGGTGGAGAACTTTGCTTTGGTCACCACACTGTAGAAGGTAGTGAACGCACGGGAGTGGGTATAGAGGAGATTCACTGGAATGTTAAAAGGAAATTAATCAGGATGTACTTATGAAGAGAGATTGGAGCCAAGGAAGCTGAAAAGGGTCCTGAATGAAGAAGGTGGAATTATTAAAGGCCCTGATAGTAAAAAACCTTTCTTCAGATCAAACACATTTGAAACCACAGTGCTTAGGATTAAGATATGGGATTTAAAGGTAGAATGACTGGGAACAGAAACACACACTGGCTGATAGCGATGGAGATAGGAACTCTTATAACATTTCAGATGTATTTATCAAGAGATAGAAGGCTATGGACCAAGAGCTGGTAAATGGAAAGGTCCATGTCAATACTGTTTTCCAAAAGGATTGTGTCTGCTATTTTAAAAGAGATGTTCACCTGATTGCTTCAAAGTTATATCGATGTATTGAAATCTGTACTTGTACTCAATTCCATATTTTCTATATCTAGATTCTGAATTTAAACCAAAAATAATAGCTTTTTACTTGAAAAGCAAACTTATAAAATGCTCTAAAATGCCACAAAGAGTGACAAATAATTTCTAAACATGAATGGACTTACACTATCTAGTTCTTCACCAAAAGACACTTGATACATTCATCACCATTTCCAAATAAAACCACAGTTGCATTCTCTGTCATCTGACTTTATATTTTTCTCCATTTCAATAGATGTTATTGATGCTAGAGGAAAATGTTTTGTTTTGATCCTGCTGATTAGTTTACATTCTGTTACACTTACATTCCTCTACTTTATAAATGTTAGTTATACTTATGTATTTTGATAACTGCATTATAGGGCTGTGACAATATTTTAGGCCATTGGTAAACAATTGATAATCTTTTGAATTTATGTTAAGTGAAGGAGGACCTTCATATACTCGATCAGTGTGTCTATATATTTTTCGCTCTCTTTCTCTCCTCTGAATTTTATCTCATGTACAGTTAATTAGGTTATTACGGCCTTTTGTTACTCTTCCATTACCAATATTTTTCCCTTTCTCGCTTGTGTTTTTTTTTTGGTCTCTCTCCTTGACACTCCTTCCCTGATCCTGTCACTGATAATTGTTCCCGTCGATGATACCTCTTAGTATTCACCCAAAGGAAGTTGCTTCTAAGTTGAATGTCAATCAAAAAAAACTAAAATAATTTAGCGATAGCAAGCTACCGTCCATCATCGACATCCCCTTAGCTATCTCCACTCATTCCCTTCTCAGCAAAAAATGTTTGCTCTCCAAGTTTGCTTCATTTTGATGAAAGGCCATTGATGTGAACTCTACCTCAGATGTTGCCATCTATTGAGTATTTCCAGCACTTTATGCTTTTACTTTAGATATCCTGTATGTGCTGTTCTTTTTTCTCCTTTTTCCATCATTAACAGGAATCACCTCAGCATTTTTAAAAACTATTTTTACAGTGCTTTCCCAGTATATATAATGAATAAACTCTTCTGCAGTTTCTAGCCAGGTACAGGGATCCCTGAAGATGGCAGACTTCGTCATTCAAGTATCAGTTATAATCGATAACTGTACCCAACTAGAAGCTCAAGAAGAGTTTATTCTAAGTTTTACTGCTTTAAAACAAGTGATATCTGTATTTTAATTATCAACTATTATCAAGACAAGTAAAATTGAGACTGCTATGATCAAAATACATTTTGTTCTTATGGAATACACTTTAGAGTTTGAAGAAGCACTGATTAGTATTATATATCCATAGCATCGTACATAGTTTGCAAGATCAATAAAGTCCAAACCATTTTCCTATCTACATTCTAAAACATCTTAAAAGTATTATAACATGTAGAAATGATAGTGTGAGAAATATTTAAATCGTAAGAGTATACTCCAGTGATTCTACTGCCTTGGGAAAGAGTTTGTTGCAGGTGCTGTTTAAATGGTAGCCTTTGTGCAACACAAGAAATTTATTTATTGAGATACAGTGTGAATAGGCCCTTCTGGCTTTTTGTACCATGCCACTCAGCAATCCCCTGATTTAATCCTAGCCTAATTATAGAACAATTTACAATGACCAATTAACCTACCAAACGGTAGGTCTTTGGACTGTGGCAGGAAACTGGAGCACCCGGAGGAAACCCAAGCAGTGGGATTTGAATCCAAGTCACTGATACTGTAAAGCATTGTGCTAACCACTACACTACCATGGCTCCCAAGATCCTTGAGCCTAAGCTTCCTAGTACAATTTTCCCTCTTCACAGCATCACACACTTTTAATGTGAAGGATTTTTTAAAAAATGCCACTTGTTAGAGGAAATACTGGTAAACATTTCAGAGAACTGGCAACAGGTGAAAGTTGAAAACAATGAATGTACTGCCCCAGAAAATAATGGGTTAGGAAACAGAGCAACCAGGCCACTTAGGAAATGATTACTCTTACTGGTTTGATGCAAAGATTGTATTTGGTTGCATATACATGTTGGCACAAGACCAAAATAGAACTTACTTTGTTGCAGAAGTAACTGCACAACGAAAAAAAATGTTAGATCGGAGGGTAGTTGCTTCCCCTGTTAATTCACTTTATAATAATACAAGCCAATTTGTTTTGAGTACTTCAGTCATGGAAGATAGAATAGGACATGGACCAAGTTGGTTCAGTGCTGTGTGACTCCAAAACTCTATGAAATATTTGCAATATTGAAGGAAAGCTTTAAACAACATTTACCAAGCTCTTTTCTTTTAGTTAGCCGGCAAAATTAAAGGTGGGGTGTGCGGGGACCACTGTGTTGTCCCGATTTGTTATACTTGTCAATTCTCCATAATTTGATTTCTGAACAAATTCAGAACTAAGCATCATTTCCATGTGAAGCTAATCTAATGACATTGAAAAGGACACGAGAAAGTAGATATTGAAAATTAATGGATGTATTTTAAATATAAGAAAGGGTATATAACTTACTTTTACCTGATGTTCTTTCACTCTGCAGCAGCAATAAAGCAGCAAAGAACAAGAGACAATTCTTTTGTCAAAGCCACTGCGGTTTCTTTTATAATCTTTCCATTCCCTTAACGAAACGAAACGCTGAATTTCTCCTTAAGGTGTAAACTTCCCCTATACACGGCTGGAATAAATCCATCACGCGTGCTTCTTCCTTAAACTCCAGAGTTGTAACTTACCTTTAAATTCAGCGATACTTTCTGGCAAACGGGGGCCGCCGCTGTTTTCACACTATCGAGTAGATATTAATAACCTGCCGCTGCACATTTCCGTGAAGAGATACGCCTTCGTGCATGTTGTTAATACTGCTGTCCCATTTCCTGGATACCAATCAGAAGTCTCATCTCTGCTCCAAAGCACCTGGAGGCGGCTCCTTGGTGCAGCAGAGATGACAATGATATTGTGATACCCTGGGAGGGCGGGGTCGACAGCCCGCCCCTGCGTTTCTAATAATCAGTACTGTTCATTGTTCTTGTGTTAAAATGCTTTTGTGGGAATATGGTGGGAAGTTCCAGTTCATTTACTGTTACATTTTAGCTTGGGCTATACAGTTACTTGCTTGTGTATTCGTGGGTCCCCCTAACTGTAACCGGTGTGTGATGGTCACCTCCCCCGTCTGTGTGAGACTGGTTGGGTTCACTCTCTGGATCATGGTGCCCGGTCGGTTTCGTGTCTATCACAATAAAATGGTTGCTGAGTTAACGAGCTTCCTCGTCTGTCATTATGGACCAAATGCTCGCCACGATATTGCCCCCATCCTAGATATGTAAATCTTAATGCTCAAAAACACTCCTGTGGTGATTTTCGATTCTTTGATGTCAATTTCTGAAGCTAAGTTTATTTCGCTCTTGCAGCAGGTGATCACAAGCACGGTTGCACTACAATTCGCTTGAAAAAAAATAGCAGGCACGAAACGGGGAGCTAATGCTCACACACTTAGATCAACTGCCCTGGCACTCTGCTATGCTCCTGCAGAATACTGTGCCCCTGTGTGGGGCAGATCAGCCCATGCGAAGAAAATAGACCCGTTCCTTAACGAAGCCTGCCGAATAATCACGGGCCGACTGCGCCCCACATCCACTTACAGACTTGCAGCATCCGAAGACACACTACAACAAAAATTGAAAAAGGTAAACAGATCTCGGACCCACGGCACCCACTACACCATCATGTGCCAGTTTCCAACAGCCTAAAATCGAGGAAAAGCTTTGCTACAGTGGAGGAACTACCGCACGGAACATCCCCCCAAACATACAGGACTGACCTCTAGCAACAAACAGAAGCCAGAACCCCATCAAATACAGTGCAGACCCCACAGAAATGTTGCCAGACCCCGGGGGCACTGCTTGACAGACGGAAGTGGTGCACTCTCAACAGAGCGAGAGCGGGAGTGATGCACCATCAATAACTCTAGGAGACTGGAAGTGAATGATAGGCTTTCATTAACAGCGAAGAAGGGACAGTTGAAGACTGAGGGAGGAACAGTGTCCCCAGTCGCCTTTATACAGGGGTCTGTGGAAGGAAACACCGGAGCAGTCAGCGGGGTGGGGCGTGTCCAGACAGGTATACCTAGTTTACCACAGGGAGACGACATGGTGAAGTGGGGTTTAAAGACCAGCGAATCCTATGAGTGTGGCGAAAGGGTGCAGAATATTGAACACGTTCTCACCCGATTTAGCTGACGCTGACCTGTTCAACATCAACCAAACAACACTAGAGTGCCTGGCTGTCTGGTGTGACAAGTTCAACTACTTTGCCCGTTTGCTTAAAAACAATAAAGCAGATGCTGGAAATCTAGAGCATCGCACCCACAAAATGCTGGAGGTACTCTGCAGGTCTGAGGACATCTAGGGAAATGAATAACTTACAGGGCAGAGATCCTTCATCAGGACTAGAAAGAAAGCAGGACGAAGCCAGAAGCTAGGGGAAGGGGAAGGAGTATAACTAGAAGATGAGAGGTGAAGCCAGATGGGTGAAGAAGTGGGGGGGCCAGGAGGAATGAGGTAAGGAGTTAGGAGGTGAGAGATGAAAAAGGTTAGGGGCTGGATATGAAGGAATTTGATTGGAGAGCAGAGTGGACCATGGAAGAAAGGGAAAGAGGGAGCACAGGCAGAGGTGATGGGCAGGTGAGAAGACGTGGCGGGCAGAGTGGGGAACTAAAGAAGCGAGAAAGGGGAAGAACAAAAATTATCTGAAGTTGGAGAAATCAATGTTCACGGCATCAAGGTTGAAGGCTAACTTGCTGAGCCTAGGCAACAAGTCTCAGACACATCCTTTTGCTTACCCCTTGCAAAGGACTCCAGCGAGAGCCATCAGGACACCATCACCAACCTCGTTGACTCTGGTGATCTCCCATCCACCAACCTCATAGTTCCCTTATGCTGCACTAATTTTTCTATCCTCTACCCAAGATCCACAAACCTGACTGTCTGGGTAGGCCCATTGTTTCTGCCTGCTCCTGAGTCACTCATCACATAGGCTCAACTCCATTTTATCCCACGTGGCTCACTCCCTTCCCACCTACATCCGCAACACTTCACATGCTCTTGATCTCCTCAACAACTCTCAATTCCCTGGCCCTGATTGCTTCATGTTCTTATAGATGTCCAGTCTCTAAACACTTCTATACCCCATTAAGAAGTCCTTAAAGCCCTCTTCTTCTTTTTCAACAACAGAGCTGACCAGTTTCCTCCACCACCACCCTCTCCACTTGGTGGAACTGGTTCTTACCCACAACAGTTTCTCCTTCGGCTCCCCCCACCTTCTGCAGACTCAACAAGTTGCCATGGGCTCCCACATGGGCCGCAGTAATGCCTGCCTTTTTATCTGCTACTTGGAACAGTCCATGTTCCAAGCTTTCCCTGGTAATGCTCCCCAACTCTTTCTGTGATACAGTTAATGACTGAACTGCTGCTGCTTCATGCACTCATACTCAGCTCATCAGTTTCACAAACATTGCCTCCAATTTCTAACCTGCCCTTAAATTCACTTGGTCCAATTCTGACACCCAAGAAATGACTTGGATCTGCTCCAATTTGCCTGCTGGCACAATAGGTCCACAGCAGATGCCATTTCATTTGCTCTTCACTCAACCCTGGAACATCTTGTCAGCGAAGGTGCACATATCAGGATGCTCTTTATTGACTACAGCTCAGCATTCAATATTACAATCCCTTCAATATTAATCAATAAGCTTCAAGACCCTGGCCTGAACACCTCCTTGTACAATTGGATCCTTGATTTCCTCACTTGCAGCATCCAGTAGGTTTGGATTGGCAACAACATCTCCTCCATAATGTTCATCAGCACTGCTGCACCACAAGGTTGTGTGCTTAGTTCCCTGCTCTACTCACTTTGTACTTATGATTCTATGGCTAAGCACAGCTCCGGTACCATATTTAAGTTTGCTTATGACACCACCGTTGTAGGCTGAATCAAAGGTGGTGATGAATCAGCATATAGGAAGGAGATTGAAAATCTGGCTGAGTGGTGTCATAACAGCAACCTCTTACTCAATGCCAGAAAGACCAAGGAGCTGATTATTGACTTCAGGAGGAGGAAACCAGAGATCCATGAGCCAGTCCTCACAAGAGAATCAGAGGCAGAGAGGGTCAGCAACTTTAAATTCCTCAGTGTTACCATTTGCGAAGATCTGGCATGACATCAAAAACTTTGATAAACTTCTATAGATGTGTGATGAAAAGTATATTTACTAGCTGCATCACAGCCTCACCTGGAAACACCAATGTCCTTGAATGGGAAATCTACAAAAAGTAGTTGATACAGCCAAGTATATTGTGGGTAAAACTCTCCCCACCATTAAACACACCTACACTGAGCCTTGTTGCAGGAAAGCAGCACCCATCATCAGGGACCCCCTACAACCCAGGTCATGTTCTCTTCTTGCTGCTGTCATCAGGAATAAGGTACAGGATCCTCAGGACTCACACCACCAGGTTTAGGAAGAGTCATTACCCCTCAACTATCAGGCTCTTGAACCAGTGAGAATAACTTCACTCAACTTCACTTGTCCCATTACTGAACTTTTCCCACAACCTATGGATTTACTTTCAAGGGTTCTTCATCTCATGCTCTCAATATTTGTTGCTTATTTTATTATTATTATTTTTCCTCTCTCATTTTGTATTTGCAGTTTGTTGTCTTTTGGATACTGATTTTTCATGCTGTTGTTTCAGTCTTTCATTGATTCTACTATCTGTATCGGATTTATTGAGGATGCCTGCAAGAAAAAAATTTCAGGGCTGTTTATGGTGACATTTATGTACTTTGATGATAAATTTACATTGTACTTTGTCAATTCTCTCCCTTTCTCAATCTTTGTCTCCTTGTCAACTGATATCTTTAATAAACCAACAGATTCCCTTGGCTATCTTGACATTACATCTTCCCAACTTGTCTCCTGTAAAAATGCTATTCTCGTGTCTCAGTTTCTTCATCTTTCCTGCATGTGTTCCAGGATGAGGCTTTCCTTTCTAGAACATCAGAGATATCCTCCTTTTTCAAAGAACGAGGTTTCCCATTTCCAATATCGATAGTGCCTTCATCTACATCTCCTCCCTTTCCCCAACATCCACCCTCAGCCCATCTTCCCACTGCCTGGACAGGGATAGAGTTCTTCTTGTCCTCACCTATCACCCCATGAGCCTCCACATCTGGCACATCATTGTTTGCAACTTCTGCCATCTTCAATTGATCCCTACCACTAAGTATCTTCACCTCTGCCAAAATTGCCTGCTAATAAAAACTCCCATGTTCTGGCAAAATAATGGATTTCTTTTTCAGTCTGTGGTACTCTTGAATTAGTAGAATGCAGATTGAATCCATTCTTCATGATCTAGTACAAAACCTGTTTAGACTCACCTCAGTTTGAAAGGGAGTGCGGTAGAGAGGGAACCAGTTTCGGAATAAAATGTAATGAAGTTAAATTGGCCATCACACCATCACATGCAAGGACAGCATGTTCAAGCTTAACCAACATCGAGAGGTAGTTAATAGTCTTATGAGCATAAAGGATTATGAATCAAGACAATGGATTCAATTGGAAAAGTTGTTTGAGCCTAACTGACTTTGATGCAGTAAATACGAAGAAATCTGCAGATGCTGGAAATTCAAGCAGCACACACAAAATGCTGATGGAACACAGCAGGCCAGGCAGTATCTGTAGGGAGAAGCATTGTCGACATTTCAGGCCAAGACCCTTTGTCAGGACACTCAGCCCGAATCTTCAACAGTGCTTCTCCCTATAGATGCTGCCTGGCCTGATGTGTTCCACCAGCATTTTGTGTGTGCTGCTCGATGCAGTAAATGTTTGAGTCACCTCAAAATTGACAAGTTAATTAAAAGTCTAGAAATGCAAACTGGGTACAACAAAAGATTTGTGCAATCTTGCTTATTTATACACATCTAATCACAGGTATTTGCCTAAAATAATCTTTATTAGGGAAAGTCAGTATCAAACACTTAGCCAGGATATTGTTGAAATTGAAGATATGTATTTAAATTTTATCATAATTAACCATCTTCAAGGAACATAAAACACACAGCAGGTGTGGCAATATGTTATGAAAGTCATTACCAAAGTATGTTCTACCTTTAAAATATTCCAACCATTCAAGTTCTATTACTTTGCACTCAAGTTTTTTTTTACATAATGCATGCTTGGGAGCTTTGTAATCACAATTCATGTATGATAGTTTTACAATGGTGATTTCTGTTTGGTACACTGTAAAGTAGTGGAATAGTTGCAAATATAATGATACCAGTCATAACATCTCAAAACAATGCCCAATCACCCCCTTTAGTTGAATGAAAAATCACTGTCCATTTGTCTGTTTCAGTCCACGCCTGGTGTCTGATGCATTGAATTCCTCCAGCATTATATTTGAGGATGGCTTTCCTCCACTTGGCTTTGAGAATTCTCAGGTGACAAACAGAACCAAAGAGGGAACCAAAAGCTCTTTCCATCGCTGATGCAGGCGATAAAGATTAAAATAGTCTTTATTTGTCACATACACATTGAAACATAGTGAAATGTGCTGTTAGCATCAGCAACCAACTCAATCCAATGATGTGCGGGGGGGGGGGGGCCAACATAGCATACCCACAACTTACTAAACCTAACCTGTATGTCTTTGGAATGTGGGAGGAAACCCGAGCACCCAGAAGAACCCCGCATGGTCATGTGGAGAACAAACAAACTCCTTACATATAGCAGCAGGGATTGAACCTCGGCCACTGGCTGTGTGAGGCATTACACCGACCACTATACCACCATGCTGCCCCTTGGTTACATGCCTGGTGGGGTGAATGGGTGGCTAATTTGAGGTGGTGCTCTCTTTCTGTTATATACACATGGATTCCAAATGCACCTGATGTATGGACATTAGGTTCTCAAATCACTTTTTGATTGGCAGCTCTCCAGATTGTGTAATCACTTTTGCCCAAGGTGTCTGAGCATATCGTAGAATCATTGGCTCTTTCCTTGTGCAATCGCCTAGGCCGGGGGTCGGCAACCTGCGGCTCCCGAGCCATTTGTGGCTCTTTCACCTCTGTGCTGCGGCTCCCTGTGGCTTTGGGAAATAATTGGTCAGTATTTAATTAAAATGTATTTTATGTTAGTTTGTTAGCTTTTGAAATGTAATTATGGTGATCTTGTACAACCTAAGTGTAGCGACACATTTCCTGCCACATCATAAAACGGCTCACAATTAGCCAGCATTCCGGCTAAGGGAGATAGCCTACGGGGGTTTGTGAGTACGCGTCTTTTGTAGCATCTGCGTCCATGGGGGCTGGGTTGAGGGAAGCTGAAAAGCAAGGCTGTTTAGTTCGAATAAAGCTATCTTTGACTGCAGTTTACTGACACCGCTACAACGTGTTTTTATCGCTGGCTGTCCAGACGGAAGGTGCTGAAACGCTTTGTCGCGTGTCTGGAAGAAGTGAAAACTTTCCTGGGCAGCAAAGGGCTCACCTTTCCTGAGCTGGAACAGCCAGAGTGGCTGGAAAAGCTACACTTCATGGTAGACATGACAGCGCACCTGAACACGCTGAACACAGCTCTTCAGGGGAAAGGACGTACAGCCCTGCACATGTTGGAGGATGTTTTGGCATTCGAGCGCAAGTTGACAGTGCTTGCCAGAGATTTACAGAAAGGCACTTTGTCTCACTTCCCCAATTTGAGAGAGTTCAAACAAGGTCACGACATGATAATTTCGGAGTATTTACATTCTGCAATCATCGCAATGCAAACATCGTTTGGGAAACGCTTCTGTGAGTTCAGAGAGGAAAAAAACACATTATCCTTCCCGGTCACTCCCTTAAGCATCGATCCTTCCCTACTGAATACGACTGCATTGGCAGGTGTGAGTCAACCTGATCTTGAGATGGAACTGGCCGACATAGCCGACAAAGACATATGGGTGTCCAAGTTTAGACGCTTGACAGCAGACCTTGAAGATGTTGCCTGTCAGAAGGCCGTTCTTGCTCAGAAACACAAATGGAGTGATATTGAAAACCTCACAGATGACAGCTTGCGATCCTGTGTAAAGATGAAGGTGACATCATACAGCCCTGATGTGCAGACGCTGTGCGCTGAGGTCCAGGAGCAGAAATCCCATTAACCAAGTATGATAAATATTTTAATTGCCTATTATTTTACTCATATTCATATTTTTTCATTGTTCAGTGAAATAGTCCTTTCATTTTTCAGGATGACAGCTGGCTGACGTTATTTTTGGTTTGCTGCTGGCGGAAAATTTAAGTTCGGCGTTTTTCATAAATACAAGAAGGACTCAAATAGACATTGAATATTTTACTTAAAAGTAACTTTCAACCCAACGTCTTTTTTTCGGAGTTCAAAATGTTTTTGTTGCATGCAGAAATGTAATTTCGTTTTCTCTGCAGGAGTTCATCAATTTCATAAATGCAACACATTATAGTTTGTTTATACATAGCATAAAGGCAAAAAAAAACGTTGTATGCAGTGTTATTTCATTTTAAATGTCAAACGGGTTTTGCGGCTCCCAGTGTTTTCTTTTCTGTGGGAAACGGGTCCAAGTGGCTCTTTCAGTGGTAAAGGTTGCTGACCCCTGGCCTAGGCAAACCCCATTTGGAATAGTGTGTTCAGGCGGAGGGAGGGAGAGAGAGAGAGAGGGAGAGAGAGGGGGAGAGAGAGAGGGAGAGAGAGAGGGAGAAAGAGAGGGAGAGAGAGAGGGAGGGAGAGAGGGAGAGGGAGAGGGAGAGAGAGAGAGGGAGAGAGAGGGGGAGAGAGAGAGGGAGAGAGAGAGGGAGGGAGAGAGGGAGAGGGAGAGGGAGAGAGAGAGAGACAGAGAGAGATTTTCATCTATGGTAGATGTGGCCTGTTTGCAGGTGTAACACTTTGGGTTAACTCCTGGTTTCGATTCTCTGCTTCCTGAAGTCTCTTGATACAAGCAGTCCTCCTTCCTGGCTTGCTGGCTTGCTCCTTGAGACCCAACCTGAGATCTGCGACTGTTAGCACCTCCTTTTGCTGCCCTGGCTCTTCCGGGGCTTGCTCCACAACCACCAACTGTGTTTCCCTGGTTTTAATCTCATGACTCAGAGCTGCTTCCCGGGCTCCCTATCTCTGGCTGCATTTACCCTAAGCACCTCAGCAAGCTCTTTATTCTGGGGTTGATCCAAGGGTGTAGCTGGCACCTCTGGCCATGGCGACACCATCCCACCAGCTAGGCCATTGCCCAGGATTAGGATAATCCCTCTGGCTGTCAGTGAAGGCCTTACCCCAACTGTGACTATCCCACTCACTAGATCTGACTTTAGATGGATTGTGTGTAATGGAACTTTGAAACACACCCTGCACTACATGTGACCCACAAAAATGAGCAGAAAAATCCAGCGCTTCAGAGATGATAAAAGACTGCGTTGCGCCAGTACCAGGCAGCATGGCCACTGAACCCTGTTTGTCTAGTTTACCAGACTTAGAAACTAGCCCATGAAACAAGAAACGTGTGTAGCTAGGATCAGATCAGGCTTGGATTCTACATCAGCTGAAGCTGCATGAACACTGCGGGTAGTTCTAATCAGACCCACACCCTGAGACTGATCCGACTGCTGTTTACGCCTTAAGCTCATGCAGTCTGTGAATAATAGAGCTGGCCTGTGACAATACTTCACCTTCGAACGAGGTGGAGTAGGAGGAGTCTGTTGCTTATCGTGAGCCTTCGCAACGTTGAATCAATCTTTTCTCACTGCTCTGAATACTGCCAGGTGAGACGCAAATATATTCTTGTGCATATTACTAAATTCATCTGCCAACCCAGCAACTTGAAACTAGGAATGTACTTCCTGTTCATCCAGTACAGAACAATACGCTCAGCTAAACAATTTTAAAAGTTCTCCACGAGTGTCAGCTCCCGAAGAGAAACAAACTCCGTCACCTTATTTGACATGCGCTATTTATCAAAGAGATGGCCCTTCTCCCTTGCACACTCCACATAGGTCTGAGTTGTAATCTTCCTATAAAGCACTGTCTGTACACCTCGGGCACCAGCTCATTATTGTATACAGCAGCTTTAACAGAATCATAACTGAGGCTAGACAGTGTCAGAGCAGATCGTACTTCCAGTGCTTTAACCACAAACTTAAACTGGTTTACGAGAGGCCACATATCCATGGGCCATTGCAATGGCACTGCTATGGGTTCAAAAGTGCTGAATACGAATCCACCTCACTCTCGCGAAAAGATGGCACGAATTTGATGTGCTTACCCACATCAAACCCGGGGTGTGGAGTCACTGGGTCAGAGCTCCCAGCGGGCGAGGAGGTATGAGTCGACGCTGCCACCACAGCTGCAGCAGTTTTAATTGCCTCAAACTCCAGCTGCCGCAGTTCGATCTCCTTCTCAGCCTCTGTCCCCAATCTGCTAACCTCCAGCCGCATGCTTAGCTTGGCTTGCAGCACAGCTTTTTCTCATCTGAGGTGAGCTGCAGCCAGGCCAGATGCACACTCAAACGAGGACTGAACGTACTGCCCGGCAAACTTTCACCCTCAGACACAGTGGACACATAAGGTAGCAACATGACTTTGGCCCCAGTCTCCGCCTCCTCTTGCTGTACCTCTTGCCCCTCGGACTTCTCAGCTGTGGGTACCTCTCCCCTAGCTTTTGCACACCAAGGACAGAATCCCCATGCCGCATCAGACCTTCAAACACAGCATGCTTAATGACCTTCTTCAGGGATTTTCACCACAGGAATACTAAAGTGCTCTGCCAGAGCCAGCAAGTCTTCCTTATGGCATTTGTCTCTGTTGTAGGATCACTCAAAAACACCTGCACACTAAACTGGTCCATTTCCACACTGAGAGACTTCACCCAAACGGTAGTGAGTCTGAGCACAATGAGTGACACTAACCAAATCAGCCAGCATAGTTTAAGAGCACTCACCAGTCCCTGCCTACCTAACCAACAAACACTAACTAAATCTAGGCTGTTCTTCAAGTCTTGCCAGGCTTAGGGTAGCTTTAAATGCTCAACTCAGAGACAAAATGTCCAATAGTGTACCCCACCGGGGATTAAATCCTCACCCAGGATTAACTTCCAAAAGGTAAAATATAAAATAACTAACCAGTGTTCCAATGGAAGGAGTGAACACACCCCAGCTGGGACACACTAACTTAACCAAAGAACACTCAATAAAAGAGGGAAAAAAAAACCTTCAACTCACACTTTATGAAAGAAACCGTCTCCATCAGGAAGTACCCCAGGCAAGCCCCCGAGTTATGTTATGCCCCCTGTTGGCTCTAATCTAAGGGTGTCAGGGAAGCTCCATAAAAACAGGTCTACATCAGTGTTGTGCATTGTTTGTGACAAGAAAAGGACAAAGCAGGCACAAGTGGTCCTGTTTGCAGCATATTTACAATATTCACACGTACTTACAGAAGTGATCCAGGGCACCAAATCTAAGTGACTAATCCGAAAGCCAAAATCCACAATACTAAAACAGGTCAGGGCATGAAGACTACAAGTTTGTTAATACACAGATTAGCACAATTCTTTAATTATTAGTTATTCCCAGTGGCATTCTCTCTCCCTCTCTACTTTCCAGATGCCAGGTTCTTTAAATTGCACACTCCAAATCCTGATTCAAGCAGTCCTGACCAGGAGGCAGGGAGGGAGAGGGGGAGAGAAGAAGAGAGAGCGCGAGAGAGGGAGGGGGAGAGGGAGGGGAGGGAGAGAGAGAGGGAGGAGGAGGGGAGAGAGAGAGAGAGCGAGAGAAAGGGAGAGGGAGAGGGAGAGGGCAGGACAGAGAGAGAGAGAGATAAAGATTATAGTATATAGTTCTGGATCACCGGTATTGAATGCCACAGATCTAGCTCTCAGCAGACTACTAATCTTCTGGCTTAACAATGGCTTTTGGTTTGGGTATGTCTGGTATGTTTGTGAAGATACACATTTATCCACACAGGTCTTGATGAAATCGGTGACCAACGTGGTGTATTCATTCAGATTCAAAGACGAGCCCCTGAATATTGTCCAGTGCAGAGACTCAAGTAGTACTGAAAGTGCTCTTTCACTTTCCAAAATTATACCTCCTTGGTAAACTCACCATTGGTGCTGTGGTCTTTAGTCTCTGACTATAAACCGGAGTAGAAGTACAGCCAGATGATCGGGCTTTCTAAAGTGTTGACGTAGGATGGCACAGTGAGCATCATTGATGGTGGTATCAGAAAAATATGTTGCACCTCTGGTTCCACAGGTGATATGTTGGTGATAGCTGTTCAGAGACTTCTTCAAGCTGGCCTGGTTGAAATCCCCTGTAGTGATAGGAAAGGCATCAGGGTATGCTGTTTCATGACTGCTGATTACTACCAAATACATAAACTTACATTAAAACAAATTACAGCAAGGAAGAAAATTCTAGTGCAATACTGCCACTAATCTATAACAATATATTCTCAGACAGAACAAGCTCAACTTCAAAATGTGACAATTTACATTAACAAATCTTTCCACAATTTTGTTAAGCAGAAGAAGCAATATCCTTCACTATCAATGAACTAATTATATAAGATGAACCTTGACCTCATAACAACAAGCAAAATGCTGGTGGAATGCAGCAGGCCAGGCAGCATCTATAGGGAGAAGCCTCAATCTACCTTCTTATGATCTTGCACTTTATTAGTTATCTGTGCTACAATTTCTCTGTAGTTGTCACACTTATACTGCACTGTTATCTTTTACCTTGTCCTACTTTTATGCATTCTCTAATTATTTGATTTGTACAGTATGAATGGCATACAAGGCAATCTTTTTACTGTATCTTAGTATATGTGACATCAATAATATAATACCAATACAGAAAATATTCATTGTACATTCAATATTTCAGTAATATATGAGTAATCTTGTATATATATATATTGGTTGATTAAGCATACTTGTTTGTTTAAATAATTAATCAGAACCAGGTTTAATCCTCATGGAGGGATCAGAAGTGGAGAGAGTGAGAAATTTCAAGTTCCTGGGTGTCGATATCTCTGAGGATCTAGCCTGGACGTAACTTATTGATGCAGCTTTAAAGAAAGCAAGACTGCAGCTATATTTCATTTGGAGTTTGAGGAGATTTGGTTTGTCAGTGAAAACACTCGAAAACTTCTACAAATACACCATGGAAAGCATTCTGACTGGCCGCATCACTGTCTGGTATGGGGGAGCTACTGCACAAGATCAAAATAATTTGCAGAAACTTGTGAAATTACTCAGCTCTATCATGGGTACCAGCCGCCACTCCATCCAAGACATCTTCAAGGAGCGGTGTCTTCGGATCATTAAGGATCCCTGCCACCCATGAGGTCATTCTTCTCATTGTTACTATCAGGATGGAGGTACAGAAACCTGAAGGCACACACTTATCAATTCAGGAACAGCTTATTCCCCTCTGCCATCTGATCTCCAAATGAACATTAAACTCATGAACACTACCTCACGACATCTTTTTATTTCTGTTATTTTGCTCCACTTATTTGAACTTAACTATTTAATAGACATACGTATATACTTCATGTAACCCAGTTTTATTTTCCCATTATTTATTTGTCATGTATCTACCGTAAAATTAACAAATTTCACAACATATGCCGGTGATATTAAATCTGATTCTGAATATCACTGGCATATATCATGAAATTTGATAACATTTTGGCAGCAGTACAATGCAATACATGGGTATTTGATCCTCCACAATATTCCACGTGGGAATGTAAACTGGAGGTGGCAGTGTTTTTTTTACAAGGTTGAAGTGCAAGCTCGGCATCAACCCGGTAGAGATGGTGAGCACGCTCGGGAGTGGTCCATCACTGGATCGAACTCGGGAACCTCCATTCACGAGCCTGCCACTGATCTCACTGCGCCACCAGCCGACCATACATGATAAATAAACAAAAAATAGAATTACAGTAAGTATCATTAGCTATCAAGATTAGTAGTGTAAGAAAGCAGAAATTTTAAAAAAGTATTGAGGTAGCGTTCATGAGTTCGATGTCCATCTAGAAATCTGATGACAGAGGGCAGAAGCTGTTCCTGAGTCACTCAGTATGTGCCAGTATCCTGCCTGATTGTAACAGTGAGAAGAGAGCAAGTCATGGGTGGTGAAGATCCTTGATAATGGATAATTACAGGTTCTACGTAAAGATACGTTAATTGCACAAACCATCACGCTACCACATGATATGTGCAAACCTCACTTAAACTAAAGACAAAGTTTCCTTTGAATTAGTTTAATGATTTGAAGTTACAAAACACAACATTGGCGATGAGGTATTTATAAAATTTACCTGAGGCAGCTTTCGAACTGCTGAAGTGCAGCAAACTAAAAAAAATCAGCAAGAACAATGGTGGGTTAAAAGAAACGGCCAGCACATGCACAGATGGGTCGAGTTTTTTTTTAAAAAACTGTTCTTTGGAAGGGAAGACACGATAGAGTTTTTTTTGAAACAGAACTCAGATAATCCTAGAATTTAGGGTTCATGAATTATCAGTACCAGATGATAAAGTCATTTTAAAAAAATCAGAAATGGCTGGCTACATCAGAACGATTGAGGAGTTTGATTACACAATGGGCAATTTGCTCATGTATACTAAGCTATTGGAACAGTACCTTGAAGCAAATGAAATAGCCAATGAGAAGTGCATGCTAATTTTGCTAGGTTCATTAGGTTTAAAGGCATACAGTTTGCTTCGGCAATTTACAGCTTCAACCAAACCAGCAGAAATGAGCTTTGGTGATACTGTCAAAGTACAAGCGGTGATTGATAAGTTTGTGGCCTAAGGGGTCAATTTTAGAAAACCTAGCACATTTATTTTTCACCCTCCCCTAGTGTTGCCACTATGTCCTCATGGACCTCCGTGGGTAATATGCCTTTGAGGCTGAGGTAGTGGATGACTTCACAAAGGCCAATGTTATCCATTTTCTCAGACAGTGCTTACTTGCAATTTTCAATTATCTGAAACAGAAATACCACAAAAGTTATTAACTTCAAACTTTCTGCATAATCACTCAAAGAGTTAAACTGCACATGCTTGTAACGAGAGCTGTATAACTCATCTCCTTCTACCTTATGCCATAAACTTATCAATCATGCCTGCAATGGACCACTTTCTGGAGGTCCAAGACTCTGACATCTACAAAGAAGGGATCCATGTGCACCACGACCGCTGGACTAAGTGTATAAATGTAGGAGGGGACTATGTTGAAAAATAAATACACTAGGTTTTCTAAAATTGACTCCTTCTACCTTAGGCCACAAAATTATCAAGCATCCTTCGTAATACAAGGACACTTAGAACAAAAGCCATTGTTGATTGCAGAATGTTTTAGGCTTCATAAGCAGAATCACGAAGATTCTACTTATGAGTCCATTTCAGTGTATGTGGCTAAATTGAAGCATTTACCTGAGCATTGTCAGTTTGTTAATGGGCGTAATTATACACTGAGAGCTTAGAAAGAGTAATGGCGCCTAACAGCGGCTTCTTCGTTTACATCTTCGGAAGCAGCTCTATTTCCATCTTGATATTTCTATTTTTCCCTTTCAGGGTTCTCTTGAAGACCTTGATCTGGAGTTACATGTTGACTTCGGTTCTTAGAGGGAATGTGACCCACTCTTGGGGTTTCACAACTGGTCGTTATTCGGCATGCCAAGGACTCGGCCTAAGAGCTCCGCTTGCCTTCAGAGGACCGAGATCTCATAGCTCTGGAGACAGGTGGATTGAAGATTAGTATCATGGCAGGAGATCGGTGAGTCATTGAGGGAGTTGGAAGATCTATGGCTTTGTACCCAGATCTTTCGGCACAGAGCTTGGAAAAAGTGAAGCACTGGACTTTTAACATCGTAAACCAGTGAGTTGTCTGTTAGTCTACCTTCTTGCTGTGAAATGGTGACACCCCTTTCTCCCTTATTAGGGAGAGAGAGAGAGCCTGTGGTATGTTGAATACCGGGTGAATGAGTAGTCGTTGGGGTAACTGCAAGTCTCTGTCTTTGCTGCTGCTTTGTTCACGCTTGAGTGCTCGGTGGCGGGTGCAGGTGCTTTTTTTGCCGCTGGGAGGGGGTGATTGTTGCTTGCTGCTGCTTACATGTGGGAGGGAGGGGAGCTGGGGAGGACTTGGGGGTTCTAACATTTAATTGTCATTCACTCTTTGGGGGCACTCCTCTGTATTTGTGGATGGTTGTGAAGAAAAAAGCATTTCAGGATGTAAATTGTTTCCATTTCTCTGACATTAAGTATAGCTCTGAAACCTTTGAGTTTAGTTTCTGGAACCTTGAAAGAAAGTATTCAAAAATGGCTTCTAAATGAAGAACAATCTACATTAAAAGAGTAGTTCAAATTGATGTATCAAAGGAAACTGCAGACAAAGATGCAATTGGGTTGCAGTCAGGAATGAAAATGAGTGTGAGCAAATCTGCCCTAGCCAAAGAAATTTTATCACCGTTGTGGCAGGGGCTCACATACATCAAACAAATGTAGATTTTAAAGGCAAAACTTACAGAAAATGTAACAAAGTAGGACACATACAAAGAGCGTGTCGGGCAGACAAAAATAAATGGACTGCGCAGAAAAGAGGAAAAGATAAAAGTTCAGTTTGCAGTTTCAAAAAGAGCACTAATCTGCAACCTGTTGATAAAAAAAATCAGGTGATGTTGAGAAGAGACACAGGACTTGAGATTTACAATGTGAAAGCTAACAATAGTCCTGCAGTATGGCTTGCACCAGGAGTGAATGGCAAATTAATTAAAATTGAATTGGATACTGGTTCAGCTGTTTCAATCATTCCACAAAATATGCTTGAATGGCATTTCAAAGATACTAAGGTGATGCTTGCAGATATCCAACTAAAAACTTATTCTGGGTAAATGATAACTCCTATGGGAATGACCTCTCTAACAGAGAAATACAACAACCAACAAGCTCATTGAGCTTGTATGTAGTAAAAACAGAAGGACCAGTATTGTGGGGGTTTGATTGGCTGAGGCAATGACAACTTGATTGGAGGTTCATCCACCATTTGGTTGATAAGCATATTGGAACAAGGAAGGACCATGTTGCTCAGAGGAAGTATGAAAGTGACAAAAGTAGAGGTGCAACTACACCAGTTTTTACAGCCAGCATATCTAAGAAAGCTTCTGACATGTTAATCTGGTAGTTACTTGCAAAATGTGGATTGGTTTTAAGCTGGAAAAGAGTTCAAGGAGCTACAGGAAAGTTGTAAGCATCCAGCTTTTGTGAGTATAAAGAACTAGAATCTGTTCTGCGCAGATTAAGGTAATTGCATGAGCTTCAAGTGGGAGACAAAAAGCTGCTTGTAAAAGTAGATGCAAAGACCAAAGCCCAGCTGGATGAATGGAAGGCCAAAAACAAAGGAGTCAATGGAGATCTGAAAACAGAGGATTTGTCAGATGATTTTGTGGATGTGGAAACCAAGGGCTGAAATCAGATTGTGCAGCAAACAATAAAAGGATTAATGGGAGAGTACTCCAGTGAAGTAAAGGACTTTCCCAACATCAAGATGTACAATCTAGAAGAAGAAAAAGGAAGAAATGGAGAGGAAGAATCAGAATGAGAAAGAGAGTAGTGTGAAGGAGAGAAGGAACATGAGAAAGAAACTGAAAAGGATCAAAGTAGGTCCAGAAAGAGAAAAGAAGGAGAAAGTTGCTACCACCGTCTGAATCACTTCCTGCAGTTTCAGAGTCATCTCCTACAACCACCATGGAGGAGGCCCCAGAACCTGAGATAGTTTCACAGCCACAATCTCACCTGCCAATCAGAGTGATTCTGCTCGTCAGGAAAGACTTTATCCCACAAGAGTAGGAAATCCTCCACGGCGATTAATTCATTAAGCCTGAATGGGACAATTTTAAATTTACTATGATGTGGATGTCTATGTAGCAATTGTATTATATAATATATAGTTGAAATGCATTCTCTTTTGAGTTGGTTTATAACTAAGCAGGGAGTACTGTTGTGTAGTTAATATTTCAGTAATATATGAATAATCATGTATATATATTGGTTGATTAAACATTCTGTTCATTTCAATAGTTAATGGACATGGGATTGACTTCAACAGTAGAAAACTACTGTACCATGCCAATGGCTTTTGGGACCACCTGGTGAAGGAAGCCCTTGAAATAAGACTAGAGAATAAGAATTTTAACAAAGAGTAAGATCTTGCTTAAGTAAGAACTGGAATACAAGGTGGAATAGCGAAAACCTGATTGGTTGAAGACTAACCTAACAGGAGGAACAGATGGCGAGAGTTGAGTAAATATACCACTGAACTAGACATGCCTAGGCATCATCCCTGATGGAAATGGCGGAGTTTGTCATTGGAACATTGGTTAAAATTGACACCTGTAATTGCCTGGAAACCTGAGTAACGTGTTTGTGTTATTAATTGAAAATGGAAAATGTTTTATATTTGTTTTGTGTCATATCCAGAAGAGGAACATCCTGTGCAACTATACCTTGGCATCAAACTCAGGAGAAAACATCATTGCTGCCCATATCTCAAAAGCATATTTCATTTTGTGAATATGAACGTGTTGCACCTGAACACCAAATTGCCCTTCGAGGTATTCAATTAAATAAAAAAAAATCCAAATTGACATTACATATGGAATTGAATTATTTTATCATATTTATGATAATAAACAGAACGGCAAAGAAAAATGTATTTTATCAGAGCATGCCAGTTAAACTAATATAAGATTATAATTTTATTTTATTGGATTACTCGATGGTTCAAAATCAACATGATTAATGCAGTTAAAGAGAAAATTCCTATCCCAGGTGGGCTGTTTCCACACGTTGAAATTAATGAATGATAGACAGCAAAAGCTATTTATAAAACGTCATTGGATAAGGAGAATTATGCCAATGGACTGATTGATGTTTTTGCAACTCCAATGCATGACATGGGACACAGAAGATCCAATAAAAACACAATCTAAAATCATAAAATATGGTAGTTATCACAGATTTTAAAAATGAGAGTTGATCAACTTTATTTAAATCATTGGTGACAAAAAAGCAAGATAAAAATAAAGGTAACATAATATTATTTCAATTTCCAAATGCTTTCAATACAGATACTACAAATAGGCTCACAACACAACGTATCAGTATGCAAGCTCAGAAAGTATACCAAAACAAAAACAAAATAGAGAAGAGCAGGTGCAAAACAGTTACTTAGTTTGGAGCAATATGAGAATCATTAAATATTTTTTAAACTTTGGAACAATGCAGCAACTGGAAGCCAAACTTCAAAATTTGCAGATATAAACAAATAGTGGTGGTGGTGGCTCTAGTGGGACTGATGGAGTTGATGGGGTGGAAGGTAGGGGGAAATGGTTGTTAACCTTACTGTTGTAATCTGTTTTCAGGTTCCAGATGTCTTTCGTGTTGATTCACTCAATACCTGTCATTGATCTAATCTAACAACCACGCCTTTCAGAACTCAACTAGTTCTGACTGTAGTGGTGTCTCCAGGCCACTCCTGGTGATGAATATTAATGGTTCTTCACCCACCTTACATTCTTTGTCACTGTTACTTCAGTGCTTATTCCAAATATTATTTAACATGGAGAGTGTCAAAATGGAAAAAGAAAAAAATGCAGCATCCCCACTTTGAGAATCCAAGTTTAGGTCCTCTCAAAGTAAGTCAGGAGTATTGCAAATGGTATTGATGACACGACCCACCCAGCCAGGCATTCATGTACAATCTGTGGAAGAATCTGCTGTTGCCGTATTGGTTTCATTACTGACTTCAGAATACATGGAACTGCAACAGAAGTAAATCAACCTCCATCCCTTGGCTCTGCTTAAGAAGTAAGAAAGTCACTATGGCACTGATTGAAAATCTCCAAAAGTCATAGAATCATAAGGCTAAAAGCTGGAAAAAAATCCTTCAGGCCAACTTGTCCATGCTGACCAGCGTGCCTTCTGAGCTAGTTCCAAATGCCTTCACATAGCTCATATCCTTCCAAACCCTTCCTATCCATGAAACTGTCCAAAGCTCTACATTGCAACTCTACCCAGCTCTACCACTTCCCCAGGCAACTCATTCCTTATTCTACCATCCTCAGGTCCCATTTAAATCCTTCTCTCACTTAAACCTATGCCCTTTAGTTCTAGTCCTGACGAAGGGTCTCAGTCTGAAACATTGACAGTGCTTCTCCCTATAGATGCTGCCTGGCCTGCTGTGTTCCACCAGCATTTTTTGTGTGTTGTTTGAATTTCCAGCATCTGCAGATTTCCTCGTGTTTGCCCTTTAGTTTTAGACTGGTCTGGAAGACGACATACAATATGCCGGGCGATGTCTTATCAACATACTCTATAACTGTTCAAATTATGTCCCAGCTGCTTCTTCACCATCTTGTCTACCTGCATTTCCACTTTCAGGGAATTATGTATTTCGAGCCAAAGGTTTCCTTGTTCTATAGCAGTCTTTAGGACTCCGTCATTTACTGTGTAAATCCTGTCCAGGCTTAACTTCCCAAAATGATTCACTTCACACTTATCCAAGTTAAATATTCCGTTCCTTGGACCACTTCCCACTTCTTCTAGATCCTGTTGAAAACTTGGACAATCTTCTTCACTATTCACTACATCTCCAAACTTGCCAATTATGTCATCTATATTCTCGTACAAATTATTCACATATATGACAAACAACATCATCTCTGGGGAGGATGGTAGGGTTTGTCATCGAAACGTCGGTAGTAATTGATACCTGTACCCGGCTGGAAGCATGAGAAGAGTTTAAAGGAAGATATATTTTCCAAAGTAAATTTCTAAATATATTTGTACATGAGATTCATTATCAAGGTGATTCTTGCACTTACATTAACATCAATCCAACTGTATATAATGGACTGGGTTTCACTGTGAAAATTACAGCAAAGCTAATAGTGATCATGTGAGACTAAAAGTGAAAATTTAAAAGTTACTCACTGAAATTGAAAAATTCTCAATACAGCTACTTAAAATATAATCTCTTTGTCAGGAACTCCAATCAATTGTATGAAATAGCATGAAATTCTTATTCTGACATTGGGTGAGTTGAAATATTCAATAAAACTTTAGCCTTTGTTAAAAAAAAGATTATTCACATATATGACAAACAACTTGAGACCTATAAACACAAGAGAATCTGCAGACGCTGAAAGACCTCACCCAACTTCTGTGCCTCCACACATCGATTACCACATTGATCTATAAGATGTTGTATCCTCTCCCCAGTTACATTTTTGCTCTTAATATACTAATAGAATCTCATAAGAGTTTTTCTTCACCTTTTTGCTAAGGATATCTCTTTTTTTTTGTCCTCTTAACTTCTGTAAGTATACTCCTATATCCCTTATACTTTTCAAGGAGTTCACTTCATTCCCTTGGACCAAGGAACTGATTATTGACTTCAGGAGAAGGAAACAAAAGACCCATAAGCCAGTCCTCATTGGAGGATCAGATTTGGAAAGGGTCAGCAGCTTTAAATGCATTGGTGTTAGTATTTTGGCGCTCCTGGCCTGGACCCAACATGTAAGTGCAATTACATAGAAAGCATGGAGGCACCTCTACTTCCTTAAAAGTTTGCAAAGATTCAGCATGACATCTAAAACTTTGACAAACTTCTATTGATGTATTGTGGAGCATACATTGACTGGCTGCATCACAGCTTGGTATGGAAACAATGCCCTTGAATGGAAAATCCTACAAATCTACTTGGATGTGTAAAAAGACTTCTTTTTGTTAAAATGTGTACTCAATTCTTAATATGTATTAGTAGATAGCTAATTTGGCTTAAGCCCTCATTGGAAATTAAATGGAAACGTATGTCATTATTCTTAAAACTTGTAACTTGCAATGCAGGTGAATGTTGTCCTGTCCCATCAACGAGAACATACCAACCTAGAATTGATAGCAGCCAGGTGAAGTATCAGCCACACCCACAGGTTGCGCTCATCCAGTTTCTCAAGCAACATCTGGCAGTCTAGTGCAGTACCTGACTCACCACATTATATGTGACTTTGATTCTTGTCTGGGCATGCTTGACCCTTGGGCAGAATATTTTTTTAGTTTGGAAATTTTCTGGTTAAAATTGGCTTTGGTTGTTCTGGCATATCCTTGGAAATTGCAAAAATTTAGAGAGTCAGTCATCATTGTCCACAAAATTTTGAATCATGCTGTATGTTCCATTACGGCTCTGGGCACAGTCACAGGGTAGGAATTTGGCTAAATGTGACATAGGATCTGTGTCAGCCATCTGCATTCAAAGAATGTCTCTGACAGTCAGTGGAGCCTGTATTTGGGCTTAGTGGTTGCAAAATTGTCATAGGGACCACTGAATCTTCATGAACATGTTTGACAACCACAAACATACCTTAAACAAAAATAATATTTATTTGTGCAATATTTAAATCTATAAATAAACATCGATAATCATTGAAAAAGTTTCAGGGATTTAAAAAAAGAATTCCATCTGCTGTTGCCTCATTTAAGTGGAGATTTCTGTGTTTTCAACACAATTGACCAGGCATGAACTCTGTACAGAGAATTTTTGCTTAGAACTGGAAAGTCTGCAGAAGTTTGTGCTGCTTTGTTTGGCTCCAAGAGGAGTTGACTGTGCAGGGGAGTAGAAAATGCCACTGCAGTCCTAGGCTCACACTTTTCTTCAAGGGAATATCGTCCTGCCATCCAGGCTGACATGGGAACAGAAGTTCTGGGAAATAATTTTAAGCAACAGTTTATTGATGTATTTGTTTTCTCTCTGTTTCACATTCTCCAAATCATCATTTAGTTAAGTGTGACCAGAGCTCCCATTTCATCCTTATTCAGTTCTCACTTGTTTTATGTCAACATTTAAGTGTGTTTTTATGTGGGTTACTTCATAGTGGGTTACCTAATGCGGCTAAAGCTGAAAAAATAATGTTCCCCTTTTCCAGCCCTTTATGAACTAATTGATTCTGCTAATGTTCTAGACAAAATCTCTAGATATCATTGGGTCGGAGAGCAGGACAATCTTATGATCGAGACTTAGCTACATATACGTATCAATTTTTTTAACTCCCTTTTATTTTGTGAATTTAGCTCCAAGTGTATTTATTAAACACAAGTTTCCACCCATGAACCATCCCTAGCTCAGCATTGCACTTGTCATGAGATGAGTGGGGCCACCAAAAAAGCTTCATTTTTGAAATTTTTTGTCTTAACAAATTGGACAAATAACATCAAAGTGCACTGAATAATAAACCACTGAGAGCATCATAGGAGCTAAAAAAGCTGCACATTGTTTGGTGTTTGCAGAATAACTTGCCACATTGCTTCGAATATATTTAACTAAATGTAGTGACACATTTGCAATGGTGATTTGGTGTAATAACAGCACATTTTTCAAACAAATGCCTGTAATATATCTATTGAGTTACATTTCTAACAATGTTTTGTTTCTTTTAGAGAAGGTTATTAATTTTTTCAAGGCTATTCTTCCATGTCAAGATGCTATTTCTTTTAACATATTGCCAGGGTGGGTATTAATATTTGTGAAACTTTCTTGCAGTAGCCACTCCTCTCTGTAGCTCTCACACATCTGACCTTCAGTAAGCATGAATGCATGAATACTGTGTTTTCTTCCAATCATTAGGGTTGTACTTGAAACCTATAGCTATTTAATCAAATGGTTTTAAAAATTCTATTAAACCTAATGCAATAATTTCAAGTAAAGAAGTTTTACCAGAGTAAATAAGTTTAATTCTCTGCTAAGAGCCAGAAGATATTTTCTAAGTAAATTGGGTGCCACAGTAGTGTAGTGGTTAGTGCAACACTATTATGCCTCATGGCATCCTAGTTCAATTCCGGCATCCTCTGCAAGAAGTTTTTTGTGTCCTTCCCGAGAAGGCAAGGGTTTCAACCCACATTCCAAAGACATGCTGGTCAGCAGGTTAAATGATTATTCTAAGTTGTCCTGTGGTTAAACTAGGGTCGCTGGGCAGTGTGGCTCGTTGGGCTGGAAGGGCCTGTTCTGCACTGTATATCAAATCAAAATTTAAATAAAAGTGGATATGGCCCAGTCCATCATGGGTAAAGCCCTCCCCACCATTGAGCATATCTACACAAAATATCACAGAGAAGCACCATCCATCATCAGAGATCCCTACCACCCTGGACATCAGGAAGAAGGTACAAGAACTGCAGGACTCACACCACAGATTCAGGAACAGTTATTACCCCTCAACCACCAGGCTCCTGAATCAATGGAGGTAACATCTCTCAATGCCACTTGCCCCATCAATAAAATATTCCTACACCTATGGATTCACTTTCAAGGACTCTTCATCTCATGTTCATCCCAAGCAATTTTTATTGCTTATTTATTTATTTGTTATTATTTATTTCTTTTTGTATCTGCACAGTGCATTGTCTTTTGCACACTGGTTGGACACCCAAGTTGGCATTACTTTTCATTAATTCTGTTATGTTTATTATTCAATTACAGATTTACTGTGTATGCCTGTAAGAAAGTGGATCTCAGGGTTGTATATGGTTACCTAGATGTGCTTTGAACTTTGAACCTTGAACTTGATTCTGGCTGACATATGCTACATTCTTCCTGACCAAAACCTCAATATCCCTCATCAGCCAGGATTCTCCAATCATCCTGAGCAATAATAACTGCAGATCCAACCACGCAAAGCAGTTTGTATATGCGCGAGGTACATACAACTGCCCCACCTGCCATCTCTAATCCACCAGAACTGCAGAGCAAGGTGAAAGAACTTTTATTTTGTTTCTCAAAGTCTCTCAAGACAAGAGACAAAGCCTCAGCACTTCCATCTCACATACCACGTCAAGATGACAATTGCCAGTATCAAAGTTTTCTCCAATGCTATAAATATTTAAATATGTATTAATCTATTGGTTATTTATGGAAACTATCTGTTCATGGAATTGTCACGAGCTTTGCCTATATGATCTCTAGGATTCAAAATATTTAATTGGATATGAAGCACTTTGGAGTGATTCTGAAATGCAAAGTTTTAGATAAGCTTTTTTTTATTAGAAGAAAATAATCAGAATGTAATGGTTAAGAGTTATCGACCTAACCTTTGGAGTTAATTTTTCCATCCTACCCTCCTCTGAGCTTGAACCAGTTCATTATCCACTTTGGACACAAATGAAGATCCCCCATCATTTTCCATGGAGTAGAATTTGACTTTCTTCATACATACTTCTTCATCAAGCCTTAGCCTTTTTAAATACAAAAATTACAGTGAGACAAATACATATTTATCAGTTACAATTAAATAATGTATTAGTGTTCCTTAAACTACCATCAAAACCTTGCAGTTAAATTTATTTTTATATGTTTTTGTAAATGTCAGAAAATAACATCTTCAGGCAGAAAATTAAGATCAACAAACTGGTAGCTTAAATCTGAAACCACAACAGCACTTTATGCTAAATTATTTGTGGAAAAGTACTGGACAATTTCATCTGGTTATTATTTGACTTTTGTATAATAACTATTATTTCAATACGTATCATCTTCAAACACAGGAACATCCTTCCAAGAAGAATTATGAATTCTGCACAATATGCTTCAGGTAGCCATTTTACAGCTAGCTTTAAGATAAATTGTCATAGTTTACAGATGAGGCAATTTACAGCAAAGCTCTAATTTCTGATTCTCCTGCATCACCAACAGTTTTGATAAACATTTGACAATTGTATAAAATCAGTGAATGGAATTTAGTATTCTATATTTTGACTTCAACGATTCAAAGATTCAATCCTGGACAAGACAGCACTAGTGAACCATGTGACCAATCACAACTTTCTGCAGACAGTTCACAAAACGACTTCTGTCATTTCTTCTTTCAAATAAGATTCTACAACTAAGCTGCATGTGATTGAAATCTGTGACTTACATTTTGATGGTGTGTTTTGGGGCCGATGGAGCAATTGGTGCTTTGCTGTCTCCGAGGGAGTTCGGTGAGGCTTGGAACAGAGTGTGTGGCCTGGAAGTCAAGAAGCCAGGAGACAGCAGAGCTCATAATCAACTCCATTGCTTCTCTCTGACTGAGGCATCAAGCAAGGTTGAAGTTGGCAAGGACGAGAGTGGAGGTCGGATGGGTGGCTGGCAACATCTGCCTGCATTTGATTGGTCTTCCTTGCCCTCTCGCTAGCTGCTGTCAGAGGAAAGTGCAGGAGCCTTGGATTACACGCTGCAAGGATTGATTAGCAAGTCTGTGGACTTGCTTTTGGGGACTTTGTGGCTCATGGTGCATGTATTTCTGGAGTCTGGTTACTCTTTTTTTGCTGTTTTTGAGCACTTTGATCACGGCAATCGATGTAGACTGGGGCACTTTAGCAAAGAATTGCTCTGCGGCCTGCATTCGGCTAGTGGTGTGGTGCTGAACTGAACTAAACTGAATACTACTAGACTCCTGGTTTGATGTTTGATATTCTATGTGTTGAACAAATTCTTCTTGGGCTTCAAGCCAGGTACAGGTATTGATTATAACCGACATTTCAATGACTAACTCTGCCATCTTCATCAGGGATGATACCTGGGTAAGTCTACTCCAGTGTTATTTATACCTCCAGAGTCCATCCCTCCTGATTAGTTCGACCTCATCCAATCAGGTTTCCACTTTCCCATCTTAGTTACAATCAAATTCCAGTTCTTATCTTTTATTTTTGTTAAAATTCTCCTCTAATTTTATTTCAATGGTTTCCTCTACCAAGTAGTCTCAAAAGCCATTGGTGTGGTACAGTAGCTTTGTGCTGTTAAACACAATAGAATGGCCATTGCGAAAACAGTATTCTGCTACCGCTTATTTTTCCAGGTAACCCAAGGTACACACCTCCCGTGCTCCTTGATGCGGGTTTCTGCCGTGTGTCCCACCTGGCTGATCTACACTGCTCCGGATTCACAGAGAATCCTGTAAATGCCAGTCGACCTGAGTCCCAGGTCATCTTTGACCTGCTTAAGCTGTGACTTGAGCTTCCTTATGGGTTTGTGGATGGTACGACTCCGATATTTCTTCAGAATCCTGACAATCCTTCCAGAAACCGTGGAAATATTGGTAAGTCAGGCAGTAGTGTTCCCCCTTGTTGTTAGGTTTCCTGATTTTTCCTTGGCTACCGCCTGTCTTTCCTATGTTGCCACAGTTTTTGGAAGGACCACCAGGATCCTGAAGAAATATTCAATTAATACCACCCACTAAGCCATAAGGAAGCTCCAATCATAGCTTATGCAGGCTTTTGGGACCAGCTGGTAAAGGAAGCCATTGAAATAAAACAACAGGGAAAGAATTTTAATAAAGATGGAGTGTTCACTCTAGGTAAGAACAGGAATTTGATTGTAACTATGGTGGGCGAGTGGAAACCGGATTGGATGAGGTCTAACCAATCAGGAAGGATGGACTCTGGGGGTATAAATATCACGAGAATAGGCTTACCCAGGTATCATCCCTGATGAAGATTGCAGAGCTTGTCATTGAAACGTTGGTTATAATCAATACCTGTACCCGGCTTGAAGCCTGAGAGGTGTTTATTCATCATATACTCTGGGAAAGCACTAGATCCTTTTCCATTCTATGTGCTGTTCGTTCACCTTTTGCTGTTTGCACAGGTTGTTCTTTGTTTGCACATTGGGTGTTTGCCGTTTTCTTGAACAGATTCGCAGGTGTTCCTTTGTTTCATGACTGCCTGTGGGAGGGAAAATCTCAGTTGCATTGTGCATACATGCTTTGATATAAATGTATTCTCAATCTTTGAATATTCATTGTTATGTGCATTCAATTAAATGCAGAAAACCAATTTATCTTGGTCAATCTTTGTGGAAATAGTAGAGAAAAAAGACATCTAATTCTGATCACAATGAGGTTTCTTTATCAAGGGTAAATTCATCAGTAAAACTTCCTTTAGCCTTTTAGAAGCTATTTCAGACAGAAAATTAAGATTAACAAACTGGTAGACTTCAATCTGAAATACATGACAGCATTTTAGGTTGAATTATTTGTAGAAAAGTATAAGGCATTCCGTCTGCTCTTTATTTTACTTTTGTACAATAATAAATAATTTTTATTTCTATACTTCAAGTACACAATAGTTTCAAAAATTTCAGACAACATTGTTCTGCTATGCATAATGACACAGAAATTGCTTAAGGGTTAAAATAACATTGATGACACGGCATTTGACGGAGTTTGGGTTCAACGAAGCCACAGACAGAGCAAAGGGAAAACTTCAAAGACTTCGCTCCCAATTGTTGCAAACCATATGGTGGGTGATTCATTGCTGCTGTGGCAAGTCACTGCAAAGGATTCCAAATCTGTTCTCTATTCAAATATTTTTGTGTTAATCACCCTCCTGGCATCTATCCTTGCAAGCGGAACAGGTGCTACACCTGCCCCTACACCTCCTTCCTCACTACCGTTCTGGGCCCCAAATAGTCCTTTGAGATGAGGCGCCATTTCAGCTGTGAGTCTTTTGGGGTCATCTACTGTGTCCAGTACTTCTGGTCTCCTGTACATCAGTGAGACCTGAGGTAGAGTGGGAGACTACTTCACCGAGCACCTACATTGTGTCTGCCAGAAAAAGCAGGATATCCCAGTGGCCGCCATTTTAATTCCACTGCCTATTCCTACTCCAATCTGTCAATCCATTGCCTCTTCTACTGTAACGATGAGGCCACACTCATGCCCCCCCCCCCCCGCCCTGTCTTCCACCAGTCCCCATTCCATCTCTCACCGTATCTCCTTGCTTGTCCATTGCCTCCCTCTGATGCTCCTCCCCCCTCTCTTTCTTCCATGGCTTTCTATCCTCACCTAACAGACTCCCCCTGCTCCAGCCCTGTATCTCTTTCACCAGTCAATTTCCCAGTTCTTCACTTCATCCCTCCTCCTCCTGGTTTTGCCTATCACCTTGAGTTTCTCTCTCCCCTTCCCCACTTTTAAATCTACTCCTCATCTTTTTATCTCCAGTCCCGCCAAAGGGACTCGGCCCGAAACGTCAACTGTGCTTTTTCCCATTGATGCTGCCTGGCCTGCTGAGTTCTTCCAGCATTTTGTGTGTGTTGCTTGGATTGCCAGCATCTGCAGATTTTCCCTTGTTTGTGATTGACATGTGGTTTACTTGTGAAGCCTTTAAACTTTTCCACTGTCTAGTACTTTGTCCAAACTGTGATGGAATGTTTGGCAATCACCCAAATAAGCCAGAGAATACAAACGAACAACAAAATATCATATCACTTCCCTTGATTTAAGCTTCAGTCAGCAACCCCACTATCTGGACCTTGCGGCTGTGAAAAATGCATATTTATTTGGAATGCCTAACCACTCCTCAGCACGCAAAGAAATACAAGCAGTGCAATAGATACACTGCTGCTCTGAAGTCATGCAGCATCTTGACTTTTGAATATATTGCTGTTCTTTCATTCTTGCTGCACCAATATCCTATGCAATGTCAATATGAAAACATCATCAACCGAAGGACTGCTGACGTTCCAAAAGACTCATTGTCAACTTTGAAGTCAATTAGGAAAGGGAAAAATGTAGTTTCTTCCATTTCCTTTTTGCTCTATAGATTTTCTCCCTCCACTTTCCTAATACCAATACCTAATAACCTAGCAGGCATCTTTTTCATTGCTTGCCTTATCAGCAGCAGATTCTTCAGAAAGGACCACAGGACCATCAGATATAGGAGCAGAATTAAGCCATTTGTCCCTTTGCACTTGAATCCACCATTTCATCATAGCTGAACCATTTCTTTCTCAGCTCCAATCTCCTGCCTACTCCCTGTAACCTTTCATGTCCTGACTAAATCAACCTCTGCTTTAAATATGCCCAATGACTTGGCCTCACAGCTGCCTGTGGCAATGAATTCCACGGATTCACCACTCTCTGGCTAAAGAAATTCCTCCGCATCTCTGTTCTGAATGGAGGTCCTGCTATTCTGAGGTTGTGTCCTCTGGTCCTATACTCCACCACCAGAGGAAACATCCTCTCCACATCCACTCTACAGAGACCATTCAACATTCGAGAGGCTTCAGTGAGATCCCCCCTCATTCTTCTGAATTCCAGCGAGTACAGGCCCAGAGCCATCAAACACTTCTCATATGATAAGCCTTTCCATCCTGCAATCACTTTCATGAACATCCTTTGAACTGTCTCCAATATCAGTACATCCTTCATTAGGCCCCAGACTGCTCCCAGTTCTCCAAGTTAGGCCTTACAAAGCCTTGGCATTACATTCTTGCTTTTATATTCTAGTCCTCTTGAAATGAATGCCAACATCACATTTGTCTTCCTCACCACAGACTCAACCTGCAAATTAACGTCCAGGAAATCCTGCACAAATCCCTTTGCAGCTCAGATTTTTGAGTTTTCTCTCTTTTTGGAAAAGAGTCCATGCTTTTATTTCTTCTACAGCAGTATATGACCATACACTTCTGAACACTGTGCTCCATCTGGCACTTCTGCCATTTTCCTCATCTGCCTAAGTCCTCTACAACATCTCTGCATCCTCAACACATTCTGCCCCTCCACCTATCTTCATATGTCCACAAATGTGGCCACAAAGACACCAGTTCTATCATTCAAATCTTAGATAAATAACTTCGAAAGAAAAGGTCCCAACACAGACCACTGTGGAACAGTTGTGGGGGGCCAAAGAAAAATATTTTGCCATAAGTTTTCCTGGAAAGTTTCAAGATAAAAGAGCTTACATTTGGTAATTTCCCTTGATATTTTCAGTTTTCTCCTCCTTTCCTCTGTGTGGTCATGCCTGTGTGAGTTTTCTCACTATAATGAATAGCTGAATAATGAACATAGGAGAGCTAGAAGGCAACATGAGAATGACTTGGCAAGTAGAATTAAAGAAAATTCAAAGGCATTCTATACGTGTGAAAAAAAATGGCATGACTAGAGAGAGGGTAGGACCAATTAAGGATAGGAGAAGAAATATCTGCCTATAGTTGGAGGAGGTATGGGAAATCCTTAATGAACATTTTACCTCAGTATTTGCCAGTGAGAAGGACCTTGATACATGAGGATAGTGTAAAACAAGCTGATGTGCTACAGCATATCAACAGAATGAAACAGATGTGGTGGAACTTGTGAAAAACATTGGGATAAATAAGTCCCCAGATTCTTAGAGACAGGATATACAAACATCTGGGAAAGCATAGGGTTAGTAAAATTGCAAATGACATGAAGGTTGGTGGAGTTGTGGATGGAGTAGAAGGTTGTCACAGGTTACAACGGGACATTAACAGGATGTAGAACTGGGCTGAGAAATGGCAAATGGAGTTCAACTCAGAGAGGTGTAAAATCGAATTTAAAAGAAGAATACAGGGTTAATGGCGAGGTGGTTAAGAAGGCATTGACTTGATTAGATGGGGGTTTGAGTTTAAGAGCTGTGTGGTAATGTCACATCTCTGTAAAACCTTGCTTGAACTACACTTGGAATATTGTGCTCATTTCTGGTTGCCTCATTATAGGTAATGTTGTAGAAGTTTTAGAAGGGTGCAAAGGAGATGCACCAGGACACTGCCTGGATTAGAGAGCATGTTTTATGAGAATAGGTTGAGTGAGCTAGGGAGTTTCTCTTTGGAAGAAAGAAAGGTAAGTGATGACTTCATAGTGGTGTAAAAGTTGATAAGAGGCATAGATCAAATGAATATTTGGATTCTTTTTTTGGGAGCAGTTAACACTGGGGAGCATAATATTCAGGTGACAGGAAGAAAGTACAGGGAAGATGTCAGAAGTAGGTTTTTTTTTACACAGAGAGTGGTGGTACATGAATACCCTACCAGGGATGGTGGTACTGGCAGACACATTAGGGTCATTTAAGAAATTCTTAGACACATAGATAATAGAAAAATGGAGGACTATCCCAGAGGAAAGGGTTAGATTGATCTCATAGTAGGTTGAAAGATCGACACAACATTGGGGGACGAAGCGCCTGTTTTGTGCTGTAGTGTTCTATGTTTTATGTTCTGATCTATAAATGTGCATAATAGTTTGAGTGTTTTTCTTACTTGGAAATGTTTGGGCCAGCCATGACCTTGAGCATTGGAATGAGATCCTCTGTACAGGGCACAGGGGACCACTACACAGGAATTTCAATCTCAAACCCGTTACATCTGAAAACTGACCATCATTGGGTACCAAACCTGAAAAACAGAGCGCGAATTCAATCATATTGCAATTGCTCCACCTAGGGATGCCTCCATGATAATTCATGAATTAATCTTAGCTTCTTGTCCAATACTTAGCCTGGTGTAGCCAGCTCCTTGATTGGCTCCTAAAGATGCTGTCCTGAAGAAAATCCCCTCACCATTCTAATAATACTTAATTTAGTCTACTTTTGTCAATCTGAATTTTCCAGTTAATGATTTTAGACTAAAATTCCCTCATGTTCTTTATGACAATCATCCATTACACCTATTCTTTTAATTTGCCCTGCTCTGAAGATTTTGTTAGGAGACCTGAACATCACTCCAATAAGTGTGACCTCCCAGTAATCCCATGCAGTGCAGTATGAGCACTTGTTACGTATAGGTGTAAAATCTGATGTGAATAATTATACACTCAGAGCTCCCATCTGATAAAATGGAATGCATCCTTCTAATCATGTCTTACCTATGTGAAGATTGATAAAAGATATGCAAGGCCATAAATATATCAGACATGGGAGCAGAATTAGGCCAGTAAGCCCAATGAGTCTTCTCCACCATTCCAACATGGTTGATATATTATTGCTCTCAAAACTGTTCTCCTATCTCCTCCCTTCCTAATCAAAAACCTATCAATCTCCTCTTTAAATATACTCATGTTCACATCACTGTAGTATTTTTATGGGCTGCAGGTAGTGATTAATGTTTATAATTTGCTGAAAAGTTATTACACAGTATGTCGAGCATTTCAGCAGTACTCAGGGACCAAATAGGCTGTATTTGTTTTCTGGGGCAGGGAAGGCTGAGGTGGAAACTGTCTGATGTATACAAGATTGTGAGGATCATAGCTAAGGTAATTAATGAGTAATCTTCCCCTTAATAGTGGTGTCTATAACAAAAATGCATAGGTTTAGATTATGGTGTAGGAAATGTTGATGTTAATTGGGGAAGGATTGAGGTAGAGGCACGTGCTCTCACAACATGCAGTAAGTATTTAGATGAACACTTGAAACGCCTTAGGGTTGAATGCTGTGGACTAAGAGTTGCAAAATGAGATTCATTGGTACCAGTGTGATGGATCTAAAAGCCTGTTTCTGTGCTTTGTGGATCTGTGACACATTCACAATTAGAACTTCCAAAAATAATTCTGTGAAAGGCTTAAGCAACTTTTAATATATCATAATTTCCTGGTATTTTGACAACTATTCATCAATGAAACAGTACTACCTCTGTGTCCCCAACAAAACAGCACCTGCAAATTTAGCTGTTACTTGAACCTGCAATGAAGAAAATATTTTCTGGAAAAACAGAAAATAGAGGAAATAATTGTACAGAGTTAAAGATTCATGTCAATAACATTCCATCAGAACAGAACTTCCATCCTCCTTTATAAATTTTATTCATTTTGAGCATCTGGATATTGTCAGCAAGCTGAGCATTTATTGCACATCCCCAGTTGACCACAAGGTGGTGATGGTGAATATTTCTACTGACGTGCTGAAATGAAGCGAATTGCACCATCTTCGATTGCAAGACCCTGCATCGGATAGTGAGGTCAGCTGAGAAAATCATTGGGGTCTCCCTTCCTGCCATTATGGACACTTACACTACATGCTGCATCTGCAAAGCAAACAGCATTATGACGGACCCCATGCGCCTCTCATACAAACTCTTCTCCCTCCTGTCGTCTGGGAAAAGGCACCGAAGCATTCGGACTCTCCCAACCAGAATGTAACAGTTTCTTCCCCCAAGCCATCAGACTCCTCAATACCCAGAGCCTGGACTGATACCTTACTGTCCTATTGTCTTGTTTATTATTTATTGTAATGCCTGCACTGTTTTGTGCACTTTATACGGTCCTGGGTAGGTCTGTAGTCTAGTGGGTTTTTTTCTGTGTTGTTTTTTAAGTAGTTCAGTCTAGTTTTTGTACTGTGTCATGTAATACTATGATAATATGGTCCTGAAAAAAAGTTGTCTCATTTTTACTATGTACTGTACCAGCAGTTATGGTCGAAATCACAATAAAAGTGACTTGACTTGACTTGGAAACTGGGACATATATGTAATGTAGAAAAGTTAGAAAACTTCCATATCTAGGTGCTGTACAAAGCACAAAAATGCTATAGCCAATACAAAAATGTTTTTTTCTTTAAATTAATACTTATCTGAGCTTCCACCCGCAGTACAATCCAGATTATATGGGTTTCTGGTTGTCCCATATAGATTGTTACTAGATTCATACCACATACACAGTTCACTGCAGTTTGTGAAACCTAAAGGGATGGCACCAGCTCTTCGAAGAGCATTCACAACTGCAGCATCTGCAAAGGAAATTACATTCTTTCGGCTTACAACTCCACAAGAACTGGGTGAATCTGGAAAAAAGTGAAATAGATTTATATCAGAAGAGAGTATCATATACAAAAGGTTATCACATAAAAATATCAAGTTCTGTAAATATACAACTATATATTTAGTTTAGAAGTAAATGAACTACTACTTTAACAAGTGCAGAAATTGCAGGGACAATAGCAGAGATACTTACATATCATTAGCTCCCGTTTAGCTGACAGGATAGTTAATGCTGTTCCATTGTTTAAGAAAGGTTCACAGAATAAACCAGGAAATTATAGGCCAATAAGCCTGACATCAGTATTGGGTAAGTTATTGGAAAGTATTCTTATGTTTAAGTATTTGGATAGACAGAGACTGATAAGGGATAGTAAACAAGTTTTGTTTGAGGTAGGTCATGTCTAATTAATTTTATAGAGTATTTTGAGGAAGCTGCCAGGAAGCCAAGATAGTGAATGTTGACTACATGGACTTTAGTCAGGCCTTTGACAAGGTCCTACACGGGAGGCTAGTCAAGAATGTCCAGAAACCTGATCGTCAAAACAAGGTGGTAAATTGAATTAAACATTGGCTTCTCAGGAGAAACCAGAGAATGGTAGTAGACGGTCGCCTCTCTGGCTAGAGGCCTGTGACAAGTGGTCTATCACAGAGATCATTGCTGTGTCCATTGATACCTGTCCACCTATATCAATGATCTGGATGATAATGTGGTAAACTGGATCAGGAAATTTTTTTGCCACCAAGATTGGGTGTAGTGGATAGTGAGGGATAATATCAAAACTTGCAATGAGATCTGGACCAGCCGGAAAAATGGGTTGAAAAATGGCAGAAGGATTTTAACGCACACAAGTGTGAAGTGTTGCACTTTGGGAGGACAAACCAGGGTAGGATTTTCACAGTGAGCAGTAGGGCATGGAGGAGTGCGGTAGAACAGAGGGATCTAGGAATATTGATCTGTAATTCCCCAAAAGTAACGCCACAGGTAGATGAGGTCATAAAGAAAGTTTTTGGCACATTGGTTTTCATAAATCTAAGAACTAACTTGGTGTGGACTAATTTGGAGCATTGTATGATATTTTGGTCACCTACCTATGGGAAAGATGTCAATAAGATTTAAATAGTGCAGAGAAAATTTACAAGGATTTTGCCAGGGCTTGAGGACCTGAGTGATAGGGAAAGGATGAATAGGTTAAGACTTTATGCCTTAGAGCAAAGGAGAATGAAGGGAAATTTGATGCAAGTACTGTATACAAAATGATGAGGGGCATAGGTAGGGTAAACGCAAGAAGGCTTTTTCCACTGAGATTGGATGAGATTGGACTAGAGATCATGGGTCAAGCATGAAAGATGAAAAGTTTGAGGGGAACATGAAGGGGAACCTCTTCACTCAGATGGTGTTGAGAATGTGGAATGTATCGCCAGTGGAAGTGATGGTTGTAGGTTCAATTTCAATATTTAAGATACACTTAGATAGGTACATACATGGGAGGGGTATGGAGGGCTATGTACAGGTTGATGGGATGAGGCAGATTATTCATTTGACATGGACTAAGTGGGCCAAAGGGCCTGTTCCTGTGCTGCAGAGTTCTGTCATATGTGCAGGCAGCAGTATATTTATTTACCAAAAAGTTCAAAAAGTTAACTTCTTTGGAAGACCATTGATTTGAAATCTTTCAAGCAATTCAACTAAGTGTAAGTTGTGATGGTGATAGTCTTTTGTGTCTCGAGACACTCCCACCCATGCCAGCTTCTGAGATTTAAATGCACTAACTCTCCAGACTACAAATAGCTGGACTTTAAGGGCTTAGGATGTTCCCATTAATTGATAATCATGTTTTGGGCAACAAGAATGAAGTACTTAAGGAAAACCTGAACATAGATTCAGTGCTCAATCATAAGCCTACCAGTGATTTCATCTCCTTGTCGTCTGAACCCTTCGTGCCTAGGTAGCACATGGGGCCTCAGTGATTTCATCTAGTGTTTGATTTATGCTCAGTTTCTTGATCCAGTTTGATACTGGGCCTCGGATACTCCAGCATTTGGGTTCAAGCCATCCTCTTCAAAGACTCTCATCACAGTATGATTGAGCATACATGGACCCAGCTGGGTATCAGGGTCTATTGTTCACTGTGACCAGCCACAGCGAAGATATTTCCAGACCAAGCCTGGAGATCCATGACCTCCAGGTAGCCATTCTCAACCTTTGCAAGGAGGAAGCCAGAGTCGCTCGAGAGCACCGATTGGTCCCACCCCCATTACATCTTCAGACCCCAGAGAGATTTGACGGTAACCCGGGCTCTTGCCGTGGCTTCTTCATCCAATGCTTGTCAGTACTTGCATATCAGCCATCCCAGTTCCCTTCGGAGCACGGAAAAGAGATCTTCTTTATCTGGAAGAGCCACCACGCATTGGGAACATGGTCAGAGTTCTGCGTGAATTTGGAGAAGATGGTGCTGCCGTGACGAAGATGTTTTATGACCCTGCTGGAGCCAACAAGCCTCTGACCGTCTGATGAAACTTCGATGGGGGGGCGGTCATGGCCGACTACATGATCAAATTTGAGACCTTGGCCCAGGGGAGTGGTTGGAATGCGGAGGCCTTGGCCATGTTATACTGCCACAGACTGTGAGATGAACTGAAGGATGACCTCACTTTGGGAGAGCCAGCAGAGAGCTTAGAAGTCCTCATTGACTAGTCCATCCATCTCGATAATCAACTGGCAGAGTGGAAGTGGGACCACTTCAGGAGGTCGAGCAAAGTTGGTCCGAGCCTAATCCCTACGCTTTGTAGTTCCACTCCCCAGCCTCAGGCCATGACCAGCCCGATACATGTGCAAGATCCAGTCAAACCCATGCAGTCAATTGCACTAGACTCTCCTCCGATGAGAGGTCCCAATGTCAGAGTCAAAGTTGCCGCTTGCTCTGGGGAAGCAGGTCAGCTCTGGGCTGAATGTCAACAACTGCAGCCACCTGGGGAACTGCTATGTCTACCCAATGTCAGGAAGACTGTGACGGGAGCAGCCACTATGCCCAATCCCACAGATTCTGGTTTTGTGCTGAATGTGGAGTTCAGCTGGGGTAGGAATTGGAGGCAAGTGAAGGCTTTTGTGGACTCGGGGCAGCAGGAAATTTTCTGGATTTAGAAACCACATGTTGGTTCAACATACCATTGTGAGAGTTGAGTCAGCCCTTGCCTGCAAATGTCTTGGGCAGCCAATCGCTAGGTTCCAGGCAGATCCCACAGAAAACTGGAATTGCATATGAGGCTACTGGATCATGTGGAAGACATTAATTTCTACATTATTGACTGTCCACTCATACCCCTGACCCTTGGGTACCCTTGGCTGTCCCAGCATAACCCATCCATGGACTAGAGAGAGGGGAGAATCATTGCTTGGTTCAGTCATCGTAAGATGCTTTGCCTATGACATGGTGTTCCGGCACCCAGACTCTCTAGTGACCAAGGGGTCAGACTGCAATGCAAGGGAACTTGAAACCTGCTGAAGACCTCGTCCAGTCCTCAATAGTGGACAAGTCAGTTCTCGCCAACAGGCCACAGTCTAGTCAGAATCCCACAGGAACTAGAGAGGGGGAATTTCTAGCTCAGGAGAAGACCAAGAAGATACCTGAAGCAGTCTAAGATACTTGCCGTTAAGCTGAAGGAACCAGCCACCAGGTCTCAAAGAAGTGAAAGACTTCTTTAAGCCAACCCTTAAAGCCTATTGCAGGGAATGCAAGAACCCTCTGTAATGCCTCACAGCTATTTCCTGTGGATAAAGACGGGAAGTTGGACTCTGATTTGGCTACTGTTTCCATGGATGAACTTTGTGTGCTCAGAGAGAGGACTCTGAAACCTGTTGAATTACCCCTCACCAAAGAAGTCTCAGCAGTCATCCTCAAAGGAAGTCTGGAGGAGATAGAAATACCCAAACTGGTCAAAATCCCCTCCGTTTACAAGGACTTAGAGGAGGCCTTCAGCAAAGGAAAGGCCTTGATTCTTCCACCACATCAACTGTGCCACAGACATGTCCCCTGTGAGGTCAATTGTATGTGCTCTCAGGCCCAGAGAGATGCACCATGGAGGAGTATATAATGGAAGCTCCTGCCCTCCAACTCACCCACCAGTGCAGGTTTCTTCTTCACACAAAAGACAGATGGGAGCCTGTGGCCATGCATTGATTACAGGAGATTATACTGCATAGTGAGCAAGAACCCTCTTCCTCTTATGAATATGGCTTTCGAGATGCTCCAAGAGGGCAAAGGCATTCACAAAGTTAGCCCCCCAGAATGTCTACAAACTGGTCTGTATCAGGGACAGAGATGAGTGGAGGACAGCATTCAGTACACTGACAGGGCTCTACAAGTACTAGGTTACGCCCTGTGGCCTTGCGAATGCCTCAGCCATTTTCCAAGCTTTTATAAAAGTCGTGCTTCGCGATACTCTCCAGAAGTATGCCTTTCTCTACTTGGATGACATCCTAATCTTCTCAAAGTCCATGGAGGAGCACATCGCTCATGTCAGGGACATTTTAAAGAGGCTGTTAAACTATGGACTTTACGTCAGCTGGAGAAGTCTGAGTTTCATGTGACGACTGTTTCATATTTGGGTTTCGCCATCTCCAATGATAATCTGGAGATGGACCTTACCAAGACTCAGGCAGTCAGAGACTGGCCACCACCATCCAATATCAAACAGGTCCAATGATTCCTGGGGTTTTCTCATTTCCACTGGAAGTTCATGAGGAACATCAGCTCAGTGGCACTTCCACAGACAGCCCTAACTAAGAAATTCACAAGCCGTTTTGTCTGGACTACTGAGACAGAGGCAGCTTTTGCAGAGCTTAAACAGCAGCTTACTACAGCTCCCATCTTGGTTTCTCTTAACCCAGGCCTCAGATATTGGAGCAGGTACCATCCTGTCTCAAAGATCACCTTTGGACAGTAAACTGCACTTGTGTACATTCTTCTTCAGATAGCTTTCCCCAGTGGACAGGAACTATGACATCAGAAATCAGGAACTTCTTGCAGTTAAGTTAACTTTGGAGAAATGACATCATTGGCTAGAGGGCCAAGAACCCTTTCGTCATTTGCACTGACCATAAAAACCCAACCTATATTCAGAAGGCCAAGAGGCTGAATTCCAAGCAGACCAGGTGGTCTTTTTTCTCCAGTCCTGCCGATGGGCTTTGGCCTGGAATGTCGTCTCTGGGGGGGACGTCACGTGATGACGTAGGATCGAGACGCGGGAACCCAGCTCTCCCATAAAAAATCAGTAAATTAATGTTTAAGTGAAGAAAAGTTAGTAAATACTTTCTAAAAGTTACTTATAAACTACTCTGGACTGTTTCAAACTATGTCTCATAAACGGAAGATGAAGAAAACTACTACCGTGAAGACAACACACATTGGAACAGAATCAAGGCCCACTGTTGCCAGAGAACCGCGGGCTCAGGTATATTTTACCTCCGGTGATACAGAACAGGAAACTGTGGCAACAACGACCATTTCTAAAGAAAAAGACCAACAAGAATTGCGCAAACGTGAAGGAAGGAGCATGCGCAAACACGAGCAACCTGAACTACAAATCCCAGTTATGACTGAAACTGGAAGTGAAAGTGAATCTGAGGCAGATTCAGATTCTCTGGAAAAATCAGACGAAGATGGAGGTAAAAGTTCTGGAAATATAGAAAAAATTTTGATGCTTATAGTGCGTAAATTAGACACACTAAAAGAAATCAAAAAAATAACAAATATGGAGATTATGTTTGATAAAATGTTAAAGAGACAGGAAAAAATGGAAAAGAGAATTACAGACTTGGAAGTTACAATGGAAGACATGGTTGAAAGAATGAATAAAACGGAAGATAATATCTCTGCCTGGACATCAGAAAGAAAACAATTGTTGGAAAATATGGATAAGCTTGAAAATTTTAGCAGACGAAACAATATTAAGATTGTTGGACTTAAAGAAAATATAGAAGGAGAAGATCCAATAAAGTTTTTTCAAAAATGGATCCCTGATAAATTGGAAATGGAAGAAGAAACTCTAATTGAAATTGAAAGGGCTCATAGAGCCTTAAGATCAAGACCTCAAGCTGATCAAAATCCGCGATCAATTTTGATAAAATACTTGAGATACCAAGATAAAGTAAAGATCCTGAAGGCGGCTGCCCAACGTGCCAAAAAGAGAAAAGGGCCATTGATGATAGAAGGGAAAGCAGTTCTTTTCTATCCTGATATAAGTTATTATCTTTTGAAGGGAAAGAAGGAATTTAACCCAGTGAAAAAGGCTTTATGGGAAAAGGGTTATAAATTCATAATGCATCATCCAGCAACACTGATAATTTCTTTGGAGGATGGAAAAAGAAGATTTTTTTTACTGATTATTGAGAAGCGGAGGAGTTCGCACAAAAACTCCCAAGTATTCGCTAACTACACATAGAGATTTCCAAGCGTAATGGATTAAAGATGAAGACAGAGACAGTGAATGGAATTGATGGACATTTAAGGATGATACAGGGGGAGAAAGGCAAAATTTAAGAAATATTAATTGCGAGTAGTATTTTTTCTTTTTTTCTTCTCATATATATACTTTTTTATGTCGCTGGGGAGCTGGGGAGCTTTGGATCGAATGCTACGGGATTCTCATGTGTAATCATGGCAATTGCCATGACCTGTACAGCAGAGGGGGGTAATGTTGTGTTCTGTTTTATCCAGAACATTAGTAGGGGGGTATTTTGTTTTTTTATTTATAACCTATTTTTTTCTATCTTTCCTTTTTTGCCTGGATGATCAGTGGGGACACACATAGCAACATGGAGAATTTTTAAAAGATTCCCCAAGGTACCATGAAAGTTGAAAGATTAGGTATTATTATAGATTGGAGTTACCCAATTAAAAATAATTACTAATTTACTAAATTTTTTAAGTTTTAATGTTAATGGGCTTAATGGACTGGTGAAAAGAAAAAGAATCTTAACACACATTAAAAAAATGAAAATAGATATAGCTTTTTTACAAGAAACACACTTAATAGAGAAAGAACATCAGAAATTAAAAAAGAGATTGGGTTGGAAATGTTATTGCAGCTTCATTTAACTCAAAGGTGAGAGGAGTTGCAATTTTGGTTAATGAAAATTTACCAATTAAAATACAAAACGTATTAATTGATTCAGCAGGGAGATATGTAATTATACATTGTCAAATTTTTTCAGAGCTATGGACTCTTATGAATATTTATGCACCAAATGAAAATGATGTAAAATTTATACAAGAGGTCTTTTTGAATTTGGCTAAAGCACATGATAAAATACTAATAGGTGGAGATTTTAACTTTTGTCTAGATCCAGTTTTAGATAGATCAACAAAGGTTGTCACAAAATCAAAAGTTGCAAAATTAACTTTATCATTAATGAAAGATTTAAATTTGATTGATACATGGAGAAGAATTAACCCAAAAGTAAGAGATTATTCATTTTATTCAAATAGAAATAAAACTTATTCAAGGATAGATTTTTTCCTATTAACAACGAATATTCAAGACAGAGTGAAAAATATAAAATATAAAGCAAGAATATTGTCAGATCATTCTCCTTTGATAATGACAATGATAATGATAGATAAAGAGGAATCAATTTATAGATGGAGATTTAATTCAATATTACTAAAACGTCAAGATTTTTGTGATTTTATGAGAAAACAGATTCAGTTTTTTTTAGATACAAATTCACATTCAGTTGATGATAAATTTATATAATGGGAAGCAGTGAAGGCATATTTGAGAGGTCAGATAATAAGTAATATTTCTAAAATTAAGAAGGAATATATGATAGAAATAGATCAATTGGAAAAAGAAATTACAAAATTAGAAAAAGAATCTCAAAGATATATGACAGAAGAAAAACAAAGACAACTTGTTAACAAGAAGTTACAATATAATACACTTCAGACATATCGAACAGAAAAAGCAATTATGAAAACTAAACAGAAATATTATGAACTAGGTGAAAGATCACATAAGGTTCTTGCTTGGCAGTTAAAAACAGACCAGACTTCTAAAACGATAAATGCAATTCGAACAAGAGTAAATAAAATTACTTATAAACCTTTTGAAATTAATGAAACTTTTAAGAACTTTTATTCTGAATTGTATAAATCAGAATCACAAAATGATAAAGTCAAGATAGAAAGGTTTTTATCACAAATAACTCTTCCAAAATTGAATTTGGAAGAACAGAAGGGATTAGATATGCCTTTTACATTAAAAGAGGTTGAAGAAGCTCTAGGACCATTTCAAAGTAATAAATCCCCAGGAGAAGGTGGTTTTCGGCCTGAATTTTATAAAAAGTTTAAAGATTTATTAATTCCTCCTTTTATGGAGTTAATACTCCAAGCAGAAAGAACGCATAAACTTCCAGAATCTTTTTCGACAGCTATTTTAATAGTACTGCCAAAAAAAGATAGAGAACTTTTAAAGCCAACATCATATAGACCTATTTCTTTGTTAAACACTGACTATAAAATAATAGCAAAAATCTTATCTAACAGATTATCTAAATACTTACCAAAATTAATACATATGGATCAAACAGGATTTATTAAAAATAGACAATCAGCAGATAATGTAACTCGGTTATTTAGCATAATTCATTTGGCTCAAAAGAGGGAGGAAATGAGTGTGGCAGTTGCTTTAGATGCAGAAAAAGCATTTGATAGATTGGAATGGGATTTTTTATTTAAGGTATTGAAAAATATGGATTAGGAGTATCCTTTATAAAATGGATTAAAACCTTAAATACTAATCCCAAAGCTAAAGTAGTGACAAATGGTCAAATTTCAGCACCATTTCAGTTAACAAAGTCAACTAGGCAAGGTTGTCCATTATCACCTGCTTTATTTGTGTTGGCGAAAGAACCATTAGCTGAATTAGTTAGAATGGACCCAGATATTAAGGGTTTCAGAGTTAACCAGGAGGAATACAAGATTAACTTATTTGCTGATGATGTTCTGCATTATTTAACAAACCCATTGTACTTGTTGCGTAAATTATCCTCTAGATTAGAAGAATATGGGAAAATATCAGGCTACGAAATAAATTGGGATAAAAGTGAAGTTTTACCTCTTACTCAAGGAGATTATAGTCAGTGTCGATTAATAACTCAATTTAGATGGCCGATAAACGGTATAAAATATTTAGGTATAAGAGTTGATAATGATATAAAGAATTTATATAAATTAAATTATTTTCCATTATTGAAAAAAATTCAAGAAGATCTTGATAAATGGATGATGTTACCAATAACATTAGTAGGCAGAGTAAATGCTGTAAAAATGAATATATTCCCTAGATTACAATATTTATTCCAAACACTACCAATACAACTGCTGCAGAAGTTTTATCAAGAGTTAAATAAATGTGTGAGGAAGTTCCTTTGGAAAGGTAAGATGTCAAGAATATCATTGGAAAAATTGATATGGAAATTTGACCTGGGAGGGTTACAACTTCCAAACTTTAAGAAGTATTATAAAGTAAATCAACTTAGATTTATTGCATCTTTTTTTGATAAAGATAAACCGGCATGGATTAGAATAGAATTAGACAAAATAGGAGAAAATACACCAGAAGATTTTACATATAAATGGGAATCTAAATGGACACGGGAAAAGAAAGAATCTCCTATATTAAAACATTTGATTGATTTATGGAATAAGATACATGTTGATGATGAGATAAAGAAATCTTTATTAGCAAAGAGATCTTTAATTCAAAATACTTATTCCTTTTACAATGTATAATCAACTTTTATATAATTGGATTCAAAAAGGGATTAGATATATAGGAGATTGTTTTGAAGGAGATATATTAATGTCATTTGATCAATTAAAGAATAAATATAAAATATCAAACAACACTCTTTTTTGTTATTTCCAATTAAGGGCTTATTTAAGAAAAATTGGGTCGAACAATGTTATTACCAAAATCTAATGAAATAGAAATTTTAATTCAAAAAGGAAAAACTAAAAAAATTATTTCTTGTATGTATAGTTTGATTCAAAAACAGGCAATTAAACAAGGATTCCATAAGTCAAGACAAAAATGGGAAACTGACTTGAATATTAAAATTGAAGAAACAAATTGGTCAAGACTATGCCTTGATAGTATGACAAATACAATAAATGTCCAGTTAAGATTAGTGCAATATAATTTTTTTACATCAATTATATATTACACCACAAAAAATAAATTAATTAAACCCAAATTTATCTGATCAGTGTTTCCGATGTAACCAAGAAATTGGTACTTTTTTATATTCTACTTGGTCTTGTTCTAAAATTCAACCTTTTTGGACAAATTTAAGAGTTTTATTGGAACAAATTGTTGGAACACAACTTCCGCATAACCCAATATTATTTTTATTAAGTGATATTTAAGGGATAAAACCGAAACCCAAATTGAATAAATATCAGAAAGAATTCATAAAAATTGCACTGGCAGTAGCCAAGAAGGCTATTGCAGTTACTTGGAAATCAGATTCATACTTAAATATAGATCATTGGAAAAATGAAATTTCCAGCTGTATTCCACTTGAAAAAATTACTCATAATTTAAGAGATAAATATGAAACATTTTTGAAAATTTGGCACCCTTATTTACAAAAGACAGGATTAAATATATAGGTGCTCCAAAGATAAAATAATTGGTTATTTGGGGAAAGAAATAAATAGATATACTAAAGTTATTATGAACACCATGGAGCATGTGGGGATCTTCCGATATCGAGGCATTCTTTCTTTCTTTCTTTTTTGTTCTTTTTCTTTTTTACTATAGGGATGTTAGGGGGGAGGGGTTAAAGGGAAGGGGGAAGGGTAGATAATTTTTTTTCTTCTTTCTGTAATCATTTGAAAACTCAATTAAAAAATTATTTAACAAATAAAAAACAAGAAATGTCATCTCTGTTTTTTTCCATAGATGCTGCCTGGCCTGCTGAGTTCCTTTAGCATTTTGTGTGCATTGCCCAGATTTCCAGCATCTTCAGATTTTCTCTTACTATGTGGTCTTTGTTTTTTAACCGTTTTAATTTCATCCTGACCTATCAACTGGGGTCTAAGAACCAGAAGCTGGATGTCCTGCCGCGTCAGTTTGACAAACCGGAACAGGGGCAGCAGCCACCGTCATTTTGCCCCAAGCCAGGGTCGCAGGGCCAATTCATTGGCGAATCTAGATAATCACATTCTGGGCACTGAGAATTGAGCATTTAAGGAACACTTGAACCAAGGTTTTCTGCTCAATCATAAGCCTATCCGTGATTTCGTCCAGCATTTGTTTGGTGCTCAGTCCCTCGATCCTGTTTCAGACCATGTCTTGGTCTCAGCCTCGGATACTCCAGCATTTGGCTCCAAGCCATCCTTGTCAAGGACATATGTCAGATTTTCTTCTTTTTAAGCAAATAAATAATGTATCTTTAATGAAATCATCAGCTGGTAACGTTGCGCAGGAGCATTAGCTTGTTTACATAACGTACTAAAAACTAGTGGAACATCTCATACAAGAGGAAATCTGCAGATGCTGGAAATTCAAACAACACACACAAAATGCTGGTAGAACACAGCAGGCCAGGCAGCATCTATAAGGAGAAGCACTGTCGATGTTTCGGGCTGAGACCCTTCGTCAGGACTAACCGAAAGGAAAGATAGTAAGAGATTTGAAAGTAGTGAGGGGAGGGGGAAATGCGAAATGATAGGAGAAGACCGGAGGGGGTGGGATGAAGCTAAGGGCTGGAAAAGTGATTGGCGAAAGTGATACAGAGCTGAAGAAGGGAAAGGATTATGGGATGGGAGGCCTCAGGATCCCAGGTACTCACAGTTAATTGACTCTGCCTCCCGTTGTTTCTCCCGTCGAGCTCTGAGGGTGCCACTCTCCGCCATGAGGAGGTACCTGGCGTCCATGTCACCATCCCTTCCACGCCTCCGGGACACCTTTTTCTCCATTTGCAATGGACCGGTCTGTTATTTCATCTTCCGTCGGATCCATATGTGCGATCACTGTTTCTTTGACTTTCTCACATCCTGCAAGGATCGCAAGATCTTCCATCTGCAGACTCCAGAGCATGGACTTTGTATCACGTCCCCGGCCCCGGCAGTCGATCTCGGCTGCCCCAGCGACCCAGGGCATATTCCAAACCCGGACTCCAGCACCATCACCGCGTGTTCCAACAACCATGGACAGCTTCAAAGCGATCGCGCAACCACCGACTGCGACTCCAGCCTTGAACGCCAGGCCGGGTCTTCACATGCTGCAATTGTGTCTCGTGTCTCCCCTTCCTCCACCACCACTCTGCAATTCCCTCTCCCTCAGATCCCATCGTCAGCACCTGGGCCCTCAGAGGCTCCATCTTCCTCTCACCCCAACCCTCCTCTCCACTGACACTACCAGCCTCCCTCCCCACTCTGATCCCATCTCTCACCCGTGCTGGGTCTTCACCATTCCCTCCGACCTTCAACTTTCTGAGGCAGAGTGCTCTGTCCTCAGTAAGGGCCTCAGCTTTCTCCTCCTTCGTCCACACTTCAGCGAGTTCCGCGCACGCCATGATGCTGAACTCTTCTTCCACCTGCTCTGTCTCCGAGCTTACTTCTTTGACAAGGACTCTCCCACCCCCACCGATGACCCCTTCTCCCGTCTTCAACCCTCCTCCTCTTCATGGACACCCCGCTCTGGTCTTCTGCCTGCTCTGGATCTCTTTATTTCTAACTGCCGACGGGACATCAACTGTCTTGACTTCACCACACCCTGTTCCAATTCCAACCTCACTCCTTCCAAACGCTCTGCTTTCCACTCCCTCTGCACCAATCCCAACCTCACTATAAAACCTGCTGATAAGCGGGGAGCTGTTGTTGTCTGGCGTACTGACTTCTACCTGGCCGAGGCACAGTGACAAATCTCTGATACCTCCTCTTATTTACTCCTTGATCATGATCCCACTAAGGAGCACCAGGCCATTGTCTCCAATACCATCACTAACCTTATCAGCTCTGGGGATCTCCCATCCACTGCCACCAACCTCATAGTTTCCACACCCTGCACTTCCCGTTTCTACCTCCTACCCAAGATCCACAAACCTGCCTGTCCAGGTAGACCTATTGTCTCAGCTTGCTCCTGCCCCAATGAACTCATTTCTGCATACCTTGACACTGTCTTGTCCCCCTTTGTTCAATCTCTTCCCACCTATGTTCGTGACATTTCTCATGCTTTGAATTTTTTCAATGATTTTAAGTTCCCTGGCCCCCACCGTCTTATTTTCACCATGGACGTCCAGTCCCTGGATACCTCCATCCCCCACCAAGATGGTCTCGAAGCTCTTCGCTTTTTTTGGATTCCAGACCTAACCAATTCCCCTATACCACCACTCTCCTCCGTCTAGCGGAATTAGTTCTTACTCTCAATAAATTCTCCTTTGGCTCCTCCCACTTCCTCCAAACCAAGGGTGTAGCCATGGGCACCCGTATGGGTCCCAGTTATGCCTGCCTTTTTGTTGGCTTTGTGGAACAGTCCATGTTCCAAGTCTATGCCATATCCATCCCCCTCTTTTCCTTCGCTACATCGACGACTGCATTGGTGCTGCCTCCTGCACGCATGCTGAGCTCGTCGACTTCATTAACTTTGCCTCCAACTTTCACCCTGTCCCCAAATTTACCGACACCTCCCTCCCCTTTCTTGATCTTTCTGTCTCCATCTCTGGAGACGGCCTATCTACTGATATCTACTATAAGCCTACAGACTCTCACAGCTATCTGGACTATTCCTCTTCCCACCCCATCTCTTGCAAAAATGCTATTCCCTTTTCATAATTCCTTTGTCTCCGCCGCATCTGCTCTCAGGATGAGGCTTTTCAATCCAGGACGAAGGAGATGTCTTCCCTTTTTAAACAAAGGGGCTTCCCTTTGTCCACCATCAACTCTGCTCTCAAACGCATCTCTCCCATTTCCCGCACATCTGCCCTCACCCCATCCACCCGCCACCCCACTCGGGATAGGGTTCCCCTTGTCCTTACCTACCACCCCACCAGCCTTCAGGTCTAACGTATAATTCTCCGTAGCTATCGCCACCTCCAACGGGATCCCACTAACAAACACATTTTTCCCTCCCCCCCCTTTCTGCTTTTCACAGGGATCACTCCCTACGTGACTCCCTTGTCCATTCATCCCCCCCATCCCTTCCCACCGATTTCCCTCCTGGCACTTATCCTTGTAAGAAGAAACAAGTGCTACACCTGCCCTTACACTTCCTCCCTCACCACCATTCAAGGTCCCAGACAGTCCTTCCAGGTGAGGCGACACTTCACCTGTGAGTCGGCTGGTGTGGTATACTGCATCTGGTGCTCCCGGTGTGGCCTTCTATATATATTGGTGAGACCTGACGCAGACTGGGAGACCATTTCGCTGAACACCTGCGCTCGATCCACCAGAGGAAGCAGGATCTCCCAGTGGCCACACATTTTAATTCCACGTCCCATTCCCATTCTGATATGTCTATCCTACTACTCCTCTATGTCTCCTCTACTGTTAAGATGAAGCCACACTCAGACTGGAGGAACAACACCTTATATACCGGCTGGGTAGCCTCCAACCTGATGGCATGAACATTGACTTTTCTAACTTCCATTAATGCCTCTCCTCCCCTTCTTACCCCATCCCTGACATATTTAGTTGTTTGCCTGATCTCCGTCTCCATCTGGTGCTCCCCCCCTTCCTTTCTTTCTCCTGAGGCCTCCCGTCCCATGATCCTTTCCCTTCTCTAGCTCTTTATCACTTTCGCCAATCACCTTTCCAGCTCTTAGCTTCATCCCACCCTCTCCAGTCTTCTCCTATTATTTCACTTCTCCCCCTCCCCCCCCCCCCCACTACTTTCAAATCTCTTAGTATCTCTCCTTTCAGTTAATCCTGACGAAGGGTCTCGGCCCGAAATGTCGACAGTGCTTCTCCCTATAGCTGCTGCCTGGCCTGCAGTGTTCTACCAGCATTTTGTGTGTGTAGAACATCTCATGGTTCACATCATGCACAGTATTTGCAAATTTGCAAATTACCGGATGGCAACCAAATTTGGATCACTTTTCTTTCTTGTTTGGCCTTTCCTGTAAATAATTAGAATCTCCCTAACAATAGTCAGGACAACGAAAGGGTAAAGGGGGCCAACAATATTCAATTGGCAAGGCAGGGCAAGAGAAAGAACAAGGGGAACTGTTTTGAGATTTAGACAAGGTCGTCACAATATCACAATGAATTACTTACTGACTCTTCTTCACCTCTTCAACTTGACACCATCTTTCCTATAATAGGGTGACCAAACCTGTACATACCACTCCAAGGGTGGCCTCACTGACAACCTATGGGACTGCAAAAAGATGTCCCTAAACTTGATGCCTGACTGATGAAGGCTGGCATGCTAAATGCTTTCTTTATCACCCTGTCTACTTGAGAGGCCACTTTCTGTGAAATGTGCACTTGTGCTCTCTGGGCTCTCAGTTCCATGATGTTGGTTACCTTCTCATTCGTTCTATAGGGTCTCTGGGTTGGGGTCTCCAAAGTGCATCACCTTATACTTACCCAAGTAGAAGTCCATTTACCATTTCTCAGCCCATTTTCCTAAATCTCTTTAAAACTCATTGTAATCTGCTTCAGATCAACAAGACCCCCTAATTTTATATCATCAACAAGCTTGCTAATTGTATCACTTTCATTCAAGTCCAAACCATGTACATAATTAATGAATAACAGAGACCCCAGTGCTGGCCTCTGGGGCACCCCACTAGTCACAGGCCTCCATTTGGAGAATTGACCTTCAACCATCACCCTCTGCTTCCTATCATTGAGACAATGCTGAATCACTAATCCCATGCAATTAGATTTAGCAGATCAGCCTGCCATGTGAGACCTTGTCAAATACCTTACTCAAGTCCATATGGACAGCATACACTGCCAGACCTTCATCTATCCCCCTTGCTCAAAAACCTCCAGAAGATTTGTTAGACATGTCATTGCACATACAAATCCGTGCTGATAATTCCTGATCAGACTTGACTATCCAAATGATGGTATCTCTTGTCCCTCAGAATTCCCTCCAGTAACTTCCCTACAACTAAAGTTATTCTCAACAGCCTGTAATTCTCTGGCCAATCCTTGCTATCCTTCTTGTCCAATGCAACAACATTATTTATTTATTTATTATAACTCAAAAACTTAAAACTAATTGAAAGAAAAACACAAAGCTAAGAATAACTGTGTATTTTTCATTTTCTACTTTAGCGAGGTGCATGCATATAACCATATAACAACCACAGCACAGAAACAGGCCATCTCAGCCCTCCTAGTCTGTGCCGAACTCTTAATCTCACCTAGTCCCACCTACCCGCACTCAGCCCATAACCCTCCACTCCTTTCCTGTCCATATACCTACCAATTTTACCTTAAATGACACAACTGAACTGGCCTCTACTACTTCTACAGGAGGCTCATTCCACACAGCTATCACTCTCTGAGTAAAGAAATACCCCCTCGTGTTTCCCTTAAACTTCTGCCCCCTAACTCTCAAATCATGTCCTCTCGGTTGAATCTCCCCTACTCTCAATGGAAACAGCCAATTCACGTCAACTCTATCTATCCCTCTCAAAATTTTAAATACCTCGATCAAATCCCCCCTCAACCTTCTATGCTCCAATGAATAGAGACCTAACTTGTTCAACCTTTCTCTGTAACTGAAGTGCTGAAACCCAGGTAACATCCTAGTAAATGGTCTCTGCACTCTCTCTAATTTATTGATATCTTTCCTATAATTTGGTGACCAGAACTGCATGAAATATTCCAAATTTGGCCTTACCAATGCCTTGTACAATTTACCATTACATCCCAACTTCTGTACTCAATGCGTTGATTTATAAAGGCCAGCGTTCCAAAAGCCTTCTTCACCACGCTATCTACATGAGATTCCACCTTCAGGGAACTATGCACTGTTATTCCTAGATCTCTCTGTTCCTCTGCATTCCTCAATGCCCTACCATTTACCCTGTATGTTCTATTTGGATTATTCCTGCCAAAATGTAGAACCTCACACTTCTCAGCATTAAACTCCATCTGCCAACGTTCAGCCCATTATTCTAACCGGCATAAATCTCCCTGCAAGCTTTGAAAACCCACCTCATTATCCACAACACCTCCTACCTTAGAATCATCGGCATACTTACTAATCCAATTTACCACCCCATCATCCAGATCATTTATGTATATTACAATCAACATTGGGCCCAAAACAGCTCCCTGAGGCACCCCGCTAGTTACCAGCCTCCATCCCGATAAACAATTATCCACCACTACTCTCTGGCATCTCCCATCTAGCCACTGTTGAATCCATTTTATTACTCCAGCATTAATACCTAACGACTGAGCCTTCTTAACTAACCTTCCATGTGGAACTTTGTCAAAGGCTTTGCTGAAGTCCATATAGACTACATCCACTGCCTTACCCTCGTCAACATTCCTCGTAACTTCTTCAAAAAATTCAATAAGGTTTGTCATACATGACCTTCCACGCACAAATCCATGCTGACTACTTCTAATCGGATCCCGTCTATCCAGATAATTATTAATACTATCTCTAAGAATACTTTCCATTAATTTACCCACCACTGATGTCAAACTGACAGGTCTATAATTGCTAGGCTTACTTCTAGAACCCTTTTTAAACAATGGAACCACATGAGCAATACGCCAATCCTCCGGCACAATCCCCGTTTCTAATGACATCTTAAAGATCTCTGTCAGAGCTCCTGCTATTTCTACACAAACTTCCCTCAAGGTCCTGGGGAATATCCTGTCAGGACCCGGAGATTTATCCACTTTTAAATTTCTTAAAAGCACCAGTACTTCCACCTCTTTAATTGTCATAGGTTCCATAACTTCCTTATTTGTTTCCCACACCTTACACAATTCAATATCCTTCTCCTTAGTGAATACCGAAGAGAAGAAGTCATTCAAAATCTCTCCCATCTCCCTCGGCTCCACACACAGCTGAGCACTCTGATTCTCTAAGGGGCCAATTTTATCCCTCACTATCCTCTTGCTTTTAATATAACTGTAGAAACCTTTCGGATTTACTTTCACCTTATTTGCCAAACCAACCTCGTATCTTCTTTTAGCTTTTCTAATCTCTTTCTTAAGATTCCTTTTACATTCTTTGTATTCCTCAAGCAATTCCTTTACTCCATGCTGCCTTTATCTATTGTAGACATCCCTCTTTTTCCAAACCAAATTTCTAATATCCCTTGAAAACCATGGTGCTTTCAAACCTTTAACCTTTCCTTTCAACCTAACAGGAACATAAAGATTCTGTACCCTCATAATTTCACCCTTAAATGACCTCCATTTCTCTATTACATCCTTCCCATAAAATAACTTGACCCAATCCACTCTCTCTAAATCCTTTCGCATCTCCTCAAAGTTAGCCTTTCTCCAATCAAAAATCTCAACTCTAGGTCCTGTCTTGTCCTTCTCCATAATTATATTGAAGCTAATGCTATTGTGATCACTGGACCCGAAGTGCTCCCCAACACATACATCTGTCAGCTGACCTATCGCATTCCCTAACAGGAGATCCAACACTGCCCCATCTCTAGTCGGTACTTCTATGTATTGTTGCAAAAAACTATCCTGCACACATTTCACAAACTCTAAACCATCCAGCCCTTTTACAGAATGAGCTTCCCAGTCTACGTGGAAAATTAAAATCTCCCACAATCACCACCTTGTGTTTACTACAAATATCTGCTATCTCCTTACACATTTGCTCTTCCAACTCACGCTCCCCATTAGGTGGCCTATAATACACTCCTATCAGTGTTACTACACCCTTCCCATTCCTCAATTCCACCCAAATAGTCTCCCTAGAGGAGCTCTCTAATCTATCCTTCCAAAGCACCGCCATAAGATTTTCTCGGACAAGCAATGCAACACCTCCTCCTCTGGCCCCTCCTACTCTATCACACCTGAAGCAACTAAATATGATGTGGTAGCATAATAACACATGCCATTCACATACTTTTACATATAACCCACAGGAATTATTTAAATGAACAAGAATGCTTAATCAAACAATATATTTACAATCTTACTCAAATATTGCCGAGATATTAAAGATCCAAGAGTGAACACAAGGGACAACCCAGGAACAACATAGATGGTGAGTTGTTGGTTCTGAAGTGTGCTACATTGTGATATACAAGGAGGAAATTGGAGAGCTTCTGATTCAGTGTCAGTGTAGTGCCTTTGCTTGTAGTGTGCTTAGACCCTTGCCAAACCTTTGCACAAATCCATTTGAGTCTGGGTGGTACAGTGCAGATTTAATATGTCTTATTTTATTAATTTTCAGCTGATCCATTAAACATTAAAGTGTGATGCATTGTCACCAGTAAGTGTTCAGGAACACCAGTTCTTGTGATGAGGCTTCTCAACACATCAGCAGTTTGTGAGGCTGTAGTGGCAGCTATTGGGAACACTTCTGGCCACTTCGTAGCTGCATCCACTAACAGATTTGTACCTGTGAATGGTCTGGCAAAATCCACATAAATCCTCTGCCAGGGCAATGTAGACCATTCCCAGAGATGGAGAGATACTGCTCTTGGCATCTTCTGGATGTGTTGGCATCCAAAACAAGCTGCTTGATCAGTTGATCTATTCCAGGCCATCAAACAAAAATTTGGGGCAAAATTTTCATTATGACCAAGCCTAGGTGGCCAGCATGTAGCACCTCCAACACTTTAACTCCCAGCTTTAATGGTGCAACAACCCTTAATCCCCACATAAGATGACCCCCTATCAAGGACAAGTTCCCATTTGTGCTGGTAAAATGGGGGATTTGGAGTTTCTGCTGCACATTCCAGCCATTTTGGGTGGCCATGTACACCTGAAACAGTATAGGATCTTTTCTGATTTCCTTTTGGATCATCTCTGCCATAATAGGGAGACTTTTGATTTGCATTAGGGAAAGTATGTCAAGAGCACTGTCCTCTTTTGTAAATTTTTCAGTTATTTCCTTTTCCAAGGGTAAAGGGGACCATTCATCATCATTTCAAGGATTAGCTGTCCTCTTGAATTCAATCTCGTAATTGTATTGTCCAAGGACCAGAGCCCATCTCTGCATTTGTGCTGCTGCTGTTAGTGGAAGACCCTTCTGTGGACTGAAAATGGAGAGTAATGGTTGATGATCAGTAATGAGGTTAAACTCTCTCCTGTACAGGTGCTGGTGAAGCAATTTAAACCCCAAACCAGACTCAAGGCCTCTCGGTCAATCTGTGGGTAATTTAAACCCCAAACCAGACTGAATGCATCTCAGTCAATCTGTGGGTATTTTTCCTCTGCAGTGTTAAGAGAACGTAATGCAAATGCTCTGGGTTGTTCACTTCCATCAATCAACATTTTACATGACTGCACCTGTACCATAAGGCAAAGTATCACAGACCAGTTTCACTGAACAACGTGGATCATAATGTGTGAGTACAGTGTCCGCCATCACTAGTTCCTTTAACTTTTGAAAGCCTCTGCACACTGATTTGTCCATGGTCACTTCTTTCTGATCTGCAGTACTGAGTTCAAGTGGTAGAGCACAATAGGCAGGTTTAGCAGGAACCTATTATAGTACTTGACAGATCCTAAAGAACCACAGCTATGACATGTCCTTTGGCCTTGGGGCATCCACTACTGCTTAATTTTCTCAACACACTTGTGTAATCCTAGTGCATTAATGTCATGACCACCTTAAGTAATGCTTTTTTGAAAGAATTCACCATTTCTTGCATCATGGTCTGAGCCCACTATCTTCCAATCTTTTTTAACACAATCCGGAGATTTTGGAGATGCTCCTTGTAATCCTTACTGGTAACAATTATTTTACTAAGCTCCATGTACCTATCCAAAAGCCTCTTAAAAGACCGTATGGTATCCACCTCCACCACCATTGCTGGCAGCCCATTCCACGCACTCACCACTCTCTGAGTAAAAAACTTACCCCTGACATCTCCTCTGTACCTACTCCCCAGCACCTTAAACCCTCTTGTGGCAACCATTTCAGCCCTGGGAAAAAGCCTCTGACTATCCACATGATCAATGCCTCTCATCATCTTATACACCTCTATCAGGTCACCTCTCATCCTTCTTCGCTCCAAGGAGAAAAGGCTGAGTTCACTCAACCTATTCTCATAAGGCATGCTCCACAATCCAGGGAACATCCTTGTAAATCTCCTCTGCACCCTTTCTATGGCTTCCACATCCTTCCTGTAGTGAGGTGACCAGAACTGAGTGCAGTACTCCAAGTGGGGAATTACTCTCACTGCAATCATTAGTGTGTAATATCACGTTAAGCAATATACTTTTAAATCAACTTAATGCAATACAGATTTCACAATCTTATGAAGGACTCGATGGATGAAACTCTCAAGCAAGCAAGTATGTCACTGCCGAAAACAAGTCAGTGGTCGGAGGGTGGGGGTTGGTGGATATCTTCAAGCCAAGGCCGAAACACAGAGGATTGAGCCTTCCTGCTGATTCAGAAAAGGCAAAAGATGGAGATGTGTGCTACTTAATAAACTTACCGTGGTGCTCTGGTGTGGTGGTTTTGTTAAACTCGTATTCTCCTGTCCTTGAAAATCTAATGGTTAAATGCATTCCATTCTATTTACATAGGGACTTCTCCACCATAAACCTGATTGCAGCTGACATACCACCAGCAGTAGACTATAATCAAGCGCCTGACATCCCCAAACAGGAAATAATCCATCGTGACACATTTGAGATTCAGATGGTGCCTTCAATCACGCTTATTTGAAGAAAACCCTGCTCAGTTACCATCAGCATATAACCTGCAGTACCAGAGGACCCAGTAAACAAGACCACTGTTATACTAAGATAAGGAGTACCCACTGTTCCATGTCGAGATCACATTTCAATAAATCGGATTACTTGTCTGTGCTTCTCCAAAGTGCATACAGGTAGTTAAGGTGGGAAAGAACTGAATGCGTATTTGCTTCCAACAGTCAGAACATTGAGTATAAACCATCAGAAAATCATTTTGCCCCTGAAAAATCTTTAGTTAGTCTACAATGGAGTATTATGCACAATTGCACACTCCAGGATGGATGTGGGGTATTTTTGGTGGGCACAAGCTGAAGAGAGACCTGATAGAAATGTATAAAATCATGAGAGTCATAGATTCGGTACAGAGGCTAGATAGACACGTTTCTCCATTGTGGAAATGACAAATATGAGATGGCATTAGTTTAAGATTGGGGTGGAAAGTTTAAAAAAGAAATGAAAGACAAGTTATTTTTGTGCAGGTGTCTGGAACAGCTTCAGGGGAACATGTTAGAAGCAGATATGATGGTAATGCTTCAGAAGCTACTGAAATAGGCACAAGTGCAGGCAGAGAATGGAGGGATACAGACAATGTACAAGTATATGGGATTAGGTACACACATGAAATGCTGGAGGAACTCAGTAGGTCAGGTAATCCTTGGAAATGAGTAAATAGTTTGACATGGCAAAATCGATCAACTCCTGGCTGATCCATGGTCAAGTTAGGACAGAAGAGCAAACTTTTTAAATAGTTCGACTGTTTCAAAGAACTTATTAACTTGAGGACACAGCAATTTTAAAACACTAATGGTATAAGTGGATAAAAACAAATTTATTTTTTCTGAATGTGGCTTAAATGAAAAATACATCACCTGCTGATCAACTGATTGCTTAGATTTCATAGAATCCT